>NC_049979.1:14763125-14950817 GCF_000003815.2 Branchiostoma floridae | reverse complement strand
ATATGGGTTATGCCAAATTGTCATGTCACATCATTAACAAGCTTTCAAACAACTTCTTGCTACCAACCTGCCATGGGTGACACCTTGGTGGTCATGGCGTATCTCACAATTTCCTCCTTGTTGTCAAAGAACACGAAATTGCGCGAAACGTCCACACGGAGGGAGTCGGTGACCAGACCTTCAGCTGGTAGGTTGCAACCTGCCTCATCATACTCAATAGTCTGGTCCCAGGTGTAGTTGTAAACTCGGTTGGCAACGGTGTAGCCACGGGAGGCAATGGACTTGATCAGACCTGCAGCAAACGTTTTATCAGTACTAGTAAATTAACCCTTCACTGGTTAGCTTTTATGGATTGTTCAATTTCTGAACATCGCCATTGAAATACATGCATCAATCATGGACTGTAGTATTTCCAAGGTTGTAGCTTATTCACAATGTTTCCAGATTTAAATTGTACAAGAATAATTTTTTGCGTCTAAATTCAGCATTATCATTTTCAACTTGTAACAGAATTAGAAGAAGGGGAAATACCCAAAATACCATCATCCACAAATGCAGAGGTCTATTTTGACCATACCATGAGATACAAAAATATCACTTTAAACAGAATTATTCGTATCACCGCCAACTTTCCATGGAGTGACAATAGGAAGAGTTTAATTCCCTATACACGATTATCACGACCATCTGATTTACCAGGAGCAGTTTTCTGGTAGATCTCTTGATACTCTCCGACCACGACCTTGTCTCCGGCAGCGATGGGGGGCAGCTCTCCACTCAGCTTGGTTGTCATGGTGAGGTAACCAAACTCGTCCACACCCTGGAAGTCCTGCTCCACCTGGAACACCTGGTTGCCAGGGCGGAAGGTCACCACGGCAGAGCGCTTGAACACTCCACCTGAGGGATGACATCCAGGTAAATCCATTTTCCCATCTTCTATCAACTACATGTCTCAGTTTCCTTGTAACTTAATCATTCATCTTAGTTCATCCATATGATACCTTATTCTTAGAAAAGTTCTAAAGGACAGAAATGTTATAATTGAAATTGCCCTTTGTCACTCTGGGCATCTACTGATACACCTTTAAGGTGTTACTAGTCTTAATTTGCTTAATAAATCATATGCTTTATCTTTAAGTCCTTTCATACTTGGGTGTCTCATTGATACTAGAGGTTCTTTTCTTTGTAAACTGAATTTTTTTGGAAAGGAACTTACATGTAAAATACCAAGTGTAGTAAAGAATAGTGTCCTCAAAGTTAATCAGCTATCTTCTGACCATTTACTTATACATATAGTCCCCTCACCTGTCAGTGTGTATCCATTGACAGCGTTGGCCTGAGGAAGACCAAACAGCCATCCGATGATGCCACCAATGGTGGACAGAGGCTGCATGGCGTAGCCAACATTCTCCTCAATCCTGCTCATCGCTGTGTAGGCACGTCCATCGTTAACCACCACATAGGAATGGAGGTCAATGTCCCGGAGGTCAACCTCATCTTTACCTGACAGACGCACAGTTCCCTCAACCTTGCCGTTCACTCTTTGGGGGGTGCCTACAGAATCAGCAGCAATAATTATGCAACAGAACGTACTGTAAATCTTGTGATATCTATATCACACCACCTCAACACAACCACAAACAGCTGGAGATTTCTATTGTGTGGCTGCAGTTGCTTCAACTGTAATCTCAAAGACTTTTACTGCAGCGCAAAAATGTATCATCAGTGTAGTTCTTCAAGTGTATTTAAGTTATTCAAGCATAGGTTGTTGGGTGTTTTTATGCAATACATTTATCAGCAACTTGTATGCATGCACTAACGGGAATAAAAAGCTGGGAACTTCTTACGAAGGTTTCTAGATGACTTCATTTCAATGTGTAAATATATGTGCAACATTTTTACAACAATAAAAATGTAAGAATGGTGAGATTTAAGAGTTAAACCTGCTACTCAAAATGTCAATATTGGATCACTGTGTGATGTTAAGTTACTCAATGTGGTTACATATAACATATGGTGATGTGGATTAGAGACATGCTTCGTATCTGTGGAGCTGCTGCAAATAATAATGAATGTTATTGTGATAAAGTCGTGGAAGTGGAAGTGAAAAGGTGAATAGTTGTGAACAAATGACTTTGTAATAAGTTTGTCATGAAAACAACATACCAACTTCTAGTTTCTAATCTACATATCTTAAAACTACACTAAATAGGATTATTCAATCTACAACAACTACTGAAATAACAAAATGAAGTGGACATTTCTTTGGGTTAGGAACACAGCTTGTTGAAAAGGTTCTGTAGACATTAGTTGCCATGGTAACACGGTTAGCAACAGCAGACACCTACATGGCAGCTACGTCTACAGTAAGATTTTGGGAAGATCTGGGGACGACTTACCAACATTATTGCTGTCTCTACCACCTGTGTTCATAGGACAGAGAAATTTTCTAGGGTCATCTTGTACATACATGATCATCCCTTGCCTGTCCCACAGTGGAACAGAGAAGAGGCATCACATGGGCAAGAGCAGTTGCTCAGGCAGATAGATATTTACTAAACATGCTCTTATTCTGTCCTTGTCAAAATGTGTCTGTTGTTAAACATCATGTTCTGTGGTTCTGTTTCATCATGGGACTTTAGCCATATCTTAAGTTCACTGTCATTTGCTGGGAGTCACAAAATCTGGTTCATGGTGAGGCTCTTTTGTCCAGTGGGTGTAAATCTTGTTTATGATAAACAGTCTTCCTTTCACATGCTTACAGTCTGGCAATGTGCCATTTTAGCAGCAGTCCTAGCCAATGCAAAACAAAAACAGGAGTTTCACAAAAACCCTGGGACCAAAAGCAGGATAGCATTAACGCTGGTATGCAGTAACATTGGTGCAGTCCATGTCTACTTCCTATTTCTAATAACTTAGAAGGAACAGCATAAGGCCTGAAGGAGAACAGAGGTGCAAAAAGCACATAACGGTGCACTGGAGGTTAAGATCAACAACAGAACAGAAAAATATAATAACGTGCAAGAAATCAAGAAAGGGAGACATCAGGCAAAATCTAAAAACCAGAAGGATGTTCTTTCATCTGAAACAGTATATCCAGTAACATGCTGAAATGAAATGGAAGACATCTTCCAAAATGGTGCACTCAGAATTACAACGGGGAAGTTTCAAAATTTTTTAAATGTTTTTCAATAACTTTTCTTCTTTCAGTTGACCATATCAAGAACATGAAAAGAGAAATTTCTCACCTGCGGGAAGACAGTTGATGCCATTGCCATAGTAACCCTCCTGACAGCGACAGCAGCTGATTGAACCTTGTCTGGAACAGCGGGCATTCTGGTGGCACGAGTCACAGCCCGCAGACTGACCTTGACCATCCAGGTTGTAAAAGGTCACTGAAGAAAATGTTTGTCAAGTGTTACAGCATAACAACATAGCAGAAAACGTGTTCTATACAGAATCACAATAGACATATTCTGGTAAGGAGACAATTTGTGCAATATGTATTTTGCCTGCATGCACAAAGGCCATGCACATCATGTCATGGCCCAAAATCTCACGTTCATAAAATGACCCACGGTCAACGATAAAGAATAGATCCAGAAGAAGAGGCAGTGGTGATATGGGTGTGTCTTCCTATCCAGATATGTTCCAAACATTGATCAATAGAGTTGGTAGGTTTGGGATGTCAACCTTTATTTATAAACAGCTGCCCTCCAGACCAGCAAATACAAACTCAAGTCTTTGCTTTATCCCATCTGCATCTTATCAATGGTTGTCTACCAAATCTCCTACTAGCAACATGTTCACCTTTCAGTGAGGTTCTTCATGCCCACTCCAACATCTCTCTATGAATTACACAGGGCAGATGAACTGGGCATGCAAAAATATTTCATCATGTTTCAAGCAAGTAACAAACAACCACAGGTCACTCACTATCACAAGGACAACTGAATTGTCTACCATAACTGTCCCCAACATCCGTCTGCCTGCCGAACTTTCACCCACATTATAACCCAGTTGGCAGCCCACCAAAGAACATCTTGCAGACCTTCTGCTATATAGGACTAGGTCAGTGGCCCTGATGCCAACTTCCACTATCATTCACCTAACTACATGTAGTTGAAACCATCTGCTCTGGATCCACAGTGCAGTACCTTCACACCTGACCTTATAATATAGAGCAGTACTTATTGGAATCAAAACTAGTTCTGGACTTAATGTCATAATGTATGGCAAACTCATACTTCTCACTGCCTATCAATGTGGGTGGAAGTATACTCCATATCTACCATGAAATTCCCAAACAATCCAAGCCAAGGGAATCCTTAGAAAAAGGTGGCATCACCTCTTCTAGATATTTTAAATTCCACTGTTACAACATAATTGGCATGAAAAATGTAATATGTAATATGTCATACAACAGATCAAGCATTCTCAATAATGCACTAAAAAAGCAATGACTTTCAGAATCAGTTGACACCCACACCAAGAACTGTTTAAAATACTGTAATCCTTTTTCACACAGGAAATCTCACAAATAAGGCTACATAAAACCTTGGCCTTTTCATCTTCATGTAGTCCCCTGACTTGAGCAGTGTCAGGATATAATATGTTGAGTCTCCCACCTTGGAATGGGTCCTGATTGCTGGGGGTTTCATCTCTGTTGAACTGACCAGTTCTGTCCACCGGTGCAGGCGCTACCTCCACGAGAGGCTCCCTGTTCCTGTTGAAGCTTGTGGAACGGTCGCTGTCCACGATGGGGGACTCCAGCTTGGGCTGCGCGGGGATGATGTTCTGGAATCCAGCAAAGGCTCCAATCTGGAAGAGCCAGGCTCCTCCTGTGTTCATGTTGGACCAGCTGCAAGTAAAATGGGACATCATAGATGTTATATATGTCAACCATCAACAGTATCAGGGAAGAGTATACAACTAACCTCAACACTGTCAAATCCTTGATAAAAGCAACTGAATAAATGTGAAAATTACCTGGATGTCAAACCTTCATTGACACATCAGATTCTTTGGTGGTTCCAGTTGTGTTTTTTTAATATGCAAATTGGACTGAATGAAATTTTGTATTTGATTAACATGACAATACAAGGAAATGTTTCTTGGACTTTTCAGGGAAGCAAAACAGTATGCAAAATAAACAAAGGTGCCAGCTGGTAAGACATAAAATGCAGGGATACGTTATCTTTCTCTCTGGTGCTTTGACAAACAAAAACATTCAATGTTATGATCTACTGTAGCTAGAGATAAACACTAATTAACACCATCCACCATGAGAAACAAAGAACTAACTAGCCATGGCCAACCAAGCATACTTGACATTGCAAGAGGAAGGAACAGTCCCACGGGTCAAGACATGCCACAGACCCAGAGTGACCTACAACATCTTGAAGACCTCTGTGCTAATATTGACTTGAAGCAGCTCCAATTTTACAGTTTAATCTTACATTTCTAAAGGCAATGCCCTGTTAACTCCAATCCTGAGAACTGGTAAAAGGAAAAGATTGTGTTTGCTCTTTCAATGAAAGATTAAGATATGGGAGATACATGTGAAATAAAAACACAGAAAGGAGGTTGTCTTCGTCAGACTCATTGTCAAACTGACTACATGGACTTCAAACATCCTGTAAGCATTAATCATAAACAGTTTTTCATCCTTGTCAGCCACAACAAAATCAAAATTAGATACCAAAGCCAGGGAAAATTGGCTCAGTGTTACAACATGACTCAGTGTTTGTCTGGTACAAGGCCAATATCTAACCATTGCATGTCTAAAGAGGGTTGGGAAACAAGAGCAAAAACCAGACACACATGTCCCCAAGACCCCTTGGCATTTTCTGGCCTGCATAAGGAGGAAGTGGTTTACCCATTGACGTTCTTCACAGCATCTGTGCCTGATGCAGGAACCAAATAGAAGCGCTCTCCATCGCCTGCATTGAAACCCACCTGCAAAACATGGCAACATTGGTTGATCCAAATATGAATCATTCTACGTTATTAAATACCATTGATGAAACCTTCCATTATGCATTTGTAATGTTTAACTTTTAAACACAAGTTAAAATCACTGATATAAGTGCCACAAGGACTAGCTAAGGCCTTAAACTCTGACATCTTTATACTTAGAAATCTTACAAACATCTGCAAGTACTAAATTGGCAAGACTTTTCAGCAGAAGATAGTGCCAATGGGCTACAGGGCACATACCTCTTTACTTAAGCATGGAGTCATGCCAGCATTGAAGTCTCCTTAACTAATACTAACTGGACAACTGAAGAAGATACTTTTAGATACAGCTGATTTTTGCACATCATTTCTTTCCTTTCATGAATCTTTTGGTCATACATTTTTATTGGATATCTGACAATTCAAAATCAGTGAAAACGGTACCAAAGCTTGGAGGTTATAGAATATCATCTTGAAATTTACAGAAAGTAAATTAGTCTCCACTCTTATGATTAAGTGATGACAGAAGACATGCAATGTTTCCAACAACACATGCAGCTGCTTGATATAATTGAAACATAAGAACAGCAGCAGAGTGACTCCTACTGTTGTGGACCCACATTCTACTGCAGGAAATACCATACTCAGTCACTCACAATACCGTACACAAATTCCATATCTAAAGAGAGCAAAACAGGACAGCAAACCTGGGCTGGCAGTTCTCCAGCGGACCGCCTGCCAGGGCGCTGGATGGTTCTCCACCACTGGATACCATCCGCCTCGTAATGGAAGAACACGAAGGACTCCCTCGTTCCATCAGTGGCAATCACAGCTTGGAAAGTGTTCCTCTGAGGGCAGGCAAAGAAACTTACATTGAAATATCTAAGTAAGTACTGCAATTTGTTCTTTACACTAAATGATAAGACTAACAACAAGTTTTCCCTATGCTATGATAAGCCTACATCTTAACGTATGTCAACTCCAATACATGTCAGTTAAACATAGAAAAAAATTTGATACCTTGTCATCTCCGTCAGGGTAGTATCCAACATCCACCCAGGTAACGATGAATAGTGCGTTTGCCATGAAATCAGAGGACTGGTCAGGGAAGTACTTCCGGACAGCAGTTGATGCCTGGACCAACAGTTGCTGATCAGTGCTTTCTCTGTAGAAAACTTGTCCTGCTGCTTCAGTGTCCACATCAGTGGAGAAGACAGAGATGACAGACACATCCAACGGGAAGCGTTCGGTGATGTATTCTGACACAGCTTTGCCAAAGGAGATGATGCCATTTGTGCTCACCTGTATAAAAGAAATTTCTTGTCAAAAGAAGTTTTTTTTTTTAAATAAAAAATTGAGGCAAAAAAAGAAAAGATAGAGAAAATAGGGACATCCCAACTCAATAAAATATTTGAGTTGTTGTGAATTTCTTTTATTTCATAGCCCTAGCCACCGCAGATGTTAGTGATCTTCCCCTTCAATCTGTTTTACCTGCCTCCAGTAAAGGGGCTGACCAGCTGTCCATGGACTCTACCACACTACTTTTAGGAAGGGAGCATTGACCTATAACACTGCAGTACTCAAAATACTGCTAAGGGGGCCCAAATTGCCATGTTTCTTAGAACCTCAATAACTACCAACATTAAAAAATTTATACAATCTACATAAACAATTTTGACTTATGGGTGCAAACACACAAACTCAACCAGAAATAGTGCCCCATCCTCTAGAGGTGAACATTCTAAAATTTCCAGAGATAAACATGATATAAAAATGTCACTTTTGCCTGGTCAGCAAATTTCTTATTCCAACAAAAGTTAGAACCCAAAAACTGTCTGGAATTCAGCTAATCCTTAAACCAGGCATATCTCATTCTGTGAAAAAAAAAAGTTTCCCTTAGTCCAAGGCTTAGACAAGACTGTGACATCTTAAATAAACCAACCAAGACTGCTGATTCTACCTCCTTACCAAGTCATCTTTGATCAACATAATAAATTCTCCATTGTCTATAAGTGCATTGATTTATTTGTTAATTCATAAAATTCTTTTGAGTCCATTTCCTCAACTCAAGTCTTGAAACCAGCATAATGCAAAACAGTTTCCTGTGATATCTGGCTTCTTAATCAGTGATCTAAACATGTAACAGAATTTACCAAACAGCTGAGTAGACAAAATGCACTTAAGCATGGAAGATAGATACAATTCCACATAGGAAGTGAAGCAAGGAAAGATATTACATAAACATGTGATTACATGAAAAATTCTGATGAGGACTGAAGAAAAATGTTCCAGGAAGCAAGGGTTCCTCGGTTATTCCCTAGTCAACAATTTTTGGAAGAATTTGGTTGTTTGTGCATTGTTCTATAGACTATACTTTAATTTCAGTTCCATCTACCAGCAGGATATACGTACGGATCCTCCCCTTACATTCTGGTCAATTACTATAACAGATACAACAGCCAACCACTAATTCATCCACTGATAAATTCTCTCAAATGGTAAACTAGCAAGGAAACTTCATCTTGAATTGAAATCTTCTTGCCAACTGCTCAGACATTGTTAAGTTATGCCTTATAGGTAGACACCCTTTATTATGAGAAGTGTGTTGTTACAGACACTACAATTATCCTGACAATGCATGTATGAATACTCTACCACCCAACCACAAATGAACAATACCCAAGTGAGTGAACAATTTACACAACACACACATACAGTGCTGTTGAAACACATGTCAGTAGGGTTACAAATAGACAGAACCCCTGGCACTGACAAACATTAGACAGGGAACTTGAAAGGAGTCAAAGGAGTAAAGATGGAAACTCTAGAAGCCACTGAAGACCCTTTCCTTGACAAGATATAGCAGGTGTGCCGAGACAAAGAAGCTCTTTCTCTGATTTGACCAGGTCTAAACCATTCTTCTTCTTCCATTTGACACCCATTGTCACCAGAAAAAGCACCAATTTGTGAGCTGAATAGATTTGTTTATGTATGTGAATTGTCCAACTGTTTATGGTAACAATCCCCAAAGGAATGCCCACCTCTGTCTTTGTTTACCTTTTCAAGGGATATCCCCTTATTCAAAGTCTAAGGCAGTGTTTTGGAATCTGAACCCAAACAAATAACAAAAGTTTTACTCAACAAAGAACACCCAAAATCTCCAATTACCCAATCCAACTTGCTCATTCAAATGGTCAGAAAGAGCTCAACTGAGCCCTATTTATCAATGGTCAAAGAAACTAACCAATATCGTGACCTTGAGGTCCAGAGTAAAACTACCCCAACAGACCACAACTATGCCCACTCCATGCTTCCATAATCTGAGAGAATCAAAGCCAGCATTTTTCACAATCTCTAAAGGGCTATCATGTGTCCTTACTAGTTAGAATATATGAAGGTTCTAGTGAACAGTTGGGAGTTCAAAAAGAGTTTGAGATTTACACTCATTAATAAAGTAATCATCAATAAACCAATCACAGAGTGTCAATCACTTTCAAGTAATAACTAATAAATAAGGTAAAAAATGGAAACTTGTCCACTTTCCTCCATATAGAGATCAAAGTGTCAGAAGGCAAGATAACCCATAGCCTGGTATACATCCGTTTCCAGGTCCACAGCAAGGTGGCAACTGTTGGGAAGTGGACACAACCTGAAATGGGTGGATACCAGGCTAAGATAACCAGACTGTGGCACAGGAAGTATCCTGAACAGGGCTGGAAGCAAAGATAAACAGACCAGGACAGATAAACAACCAGACACAAAGGAGGTGATGACAGCACGGTGTCAGCACCATTAAAGAACCAGGGGTCCAACAATGTTTTAGCCATAATTGTAAATCTGCTCTATCCTAGTATGCATCAATGCAACCAAGGCTATTTGCAGTTCCAACTAGCAGCTTGCTGCAGCTATTAAAAAATCATCATAAAATGATATTGGTTACTCAAATATGTGTAATTAAGTCAGTTATGTCCTTTATCAAGTTCAAGTGTAAGTCCAGGCATATACAGCCAATAGAAAAATAAGTCACAGCATACCTGCCATCTTGAGTAACCTGACCACTCAGTCACTATATAAAATTATAAGTCATACTATACAAGTGTTTGTACCCATGGCTAGAAGCCTATACATACAACTCATCCATTATCCCAGGTGGCGTTTTACAAGGTATGCCACAAAGAACAGAAAGAAAGGCTCTACGTTAATGTTAACATGCACCAGATGTGTCTGTATGGAGACCTTGGACTAGTCTGTAAATATTCCAGGGCTATGGAAGGATATCCGCCAAGCCAAGCACCACCCTGATTCCTGATAACCCCACTGACTTAGGGTATAGCAAAATCAGAAAAGGTACATAAGGCTGAGACGCTGAGTAACTTTTTTGTTGAATTGTTGTACGAGACTGGACCACAATGTGTCTAGGAGAAACGTATGACAGTAGTGCATTCTGGCTTTCATAAAATTATAAAATTAAGCTGTTCTGTCATTCCCAATAAGCAAAGTTGAATAAAATTAATAAATCTCAAGACGTAACAAGACTTTTCAAAAAAGCAGTTTAATGACAAATTTTATTGAATTAAAGGAAAGACCGAATTCAATTCTAATGCCATCTGAAGGTCATCCAGCTGGCCCGTTTCCTCTCACCTCAAGGCTCCATGAGGAACCCCAAGTCTCCCTGAGGGGAACAGAAGGGCAGCTCAGAGTCAGATCATTGGACGGTATCCAACTCCCCAGGCTGCATGGAGTGGCTGAGAAAGCAGGCGCATAGGCCTGAGCCGCCCGAATTATGGTAAAATTGCTGAACGTACAACAACACATCTTATTGCTGCTTGCAAATCGGCTTGCAGTGTCATACGATGGGCATTTTATGTCCCATCATACCTCTACCCCAGAGATGCCATATGATGGGTTATCATCGTAAGATATGCCCAGTGTACAACAGTGCGGGCTGATGTAAACGAAGCAACGAAAGGCCCAACAATCATGGACATAAAACTATGTTGCACGCTGTTGTCATATGTCCAGCAACTAGGCAGCAAGTTTCCTCCTGTATGACAAAATAATTTAGCGAGTATAATGTTTATGTATGTCAATAAATAGGTATGGGAGTTCTAGCCCTTGAAGGTCAAAACTCACAAGTCATCTGCTTTTTTTCAACAGACCAAAACTCCAGGGCCGCTGTTGTTAGTCTCAAACTAAAAGCAGAGTGTCAGCTGAATGAAGAAGAGAAGAGTTTGGCCAAAAGTGGTACAAATTAGCTACCATAGTCTTTCTGCCTGCCGATCAGTTCACTCCTTTTACTTGGCCAAGGGGGAGTCTGGTAGAGACTAGTAGACTGGTGCAGAAAAAGACATTGTATCTATCTTGAAAGCTCTTGAGTGCTACATAAACTAATCAATGGGGAATGTGTTTGAGTTGAGGGAAGAAAAGTCAACATTTGGAGACAGGACACCATTTCATTATCTTGAGTATAGTCATCTTTGTGCTTCTGCATGTTATACAAATAAAGTGTCATAGTACCTGATCAGGTGAACAACTTGAGCACTACAATAGATTTACACAATGTGTTAGAGTTGAAAAACATGTTTATATCCATTCTTACCAGGACAAGCACATTCAAGGGCATTTCAAATGAACTGCTGGCATACTTGCAACAACTGTTTAGGATTCATCCTTAACCCTCTGGCAAACTGCCATGGCAGCCATCAGTGAGACAGTGTACATGAACACAAACAACGTTTCTTGTAACAAGCGTGGCTGTGACCCTGATGTTAAACCTACTGTTTACAGACTTCTGTAGAACAAGATTATAAACAAACAAGTACAAAGCACATTTGTCACAAGACTGTATACTTTCAACAAACCCCACTTTCATGTCATCACTTTTCTTTCAGACATTCTGAAGCGATTTGATGATTGAACCGGACAGATTTTCAGCGCAAACTGGGTCTTCGAGTTTTACTACCTTGGTACACAGTGTATGTGAAACTGTACTGGGCTGATTACATCATACCCTTGCACAGTTGCACTGGGCATATCTCCTCCAGCAAGGTAATTTTGTGGTTTTTCAAACAAGTCAGGAGGTGTTTTGACAGACAAACTTAAGAAGGGAAGGTGAGATGACCTGAGAACCCCTGCCTATTGTTAGACTTTTGTCTGGACCTGCCTTTCTGTATGGAAAGCATCTATCAATTACACAACATCCGCTCACCTTTTCGAACAAACTTCATTTCCTGTTGAAAATACTTCCTTTCAACAGCCAGTGAAGTACTATACCGCCATTCTACTAAAACAAACTACAACAGTGGGTTTATGACTTGTAAGACTGAAGAATCCATGTTTTTGACACAGGATACTCTTCCACCTGACTTGTACATCTGTTTCTGATTCATTCAGCTGGCTTACAAATTTGGCCAGTGACCAGGAATGGAATTTCTTTGGGTCTCTTTCTCCTTTTCGGTCCTGTAGTCTAATATATTAAAGTACATTAGTACATCATAGTCTACAACTTCTGGGAGATCATTTTATACATGTAATGGTGGGATTGACATTGGTAATGATATCTGATTTTGATACAAAGCATCATGATGCATGTTTTTTTTTTCTAATAAGACTTTTAGAGACAAGAGATGTAGTAGAGACATGAGAAGCAAGGTGTTATGAAGGCCTGGAATCATGAACAAGCATCCCAGTATCTTTTACCCCAATACCTTCAAAGAGATGCCATTAAATTACCCAAATACCCCATTTTCTGATCTTAATCTATTGATGAGCTCCTGGGAGAGGGACACACCCAGACCTCCCATTTATCAAACCACATGTTCTCTGATTGCAGGACAAATGTCTCTGAAAGGCTGATTGTTTTTGCAGAATTGAGATACCACCACTGAGAATTCTACACAAACACATTCTACATGCCAAAGGAAACCAGGATACAAACCCAGAGTGCTTTCTCCTAAGGGAGTCCAGATAAGGAAAATGAAAACCCAGAGCGGTTGAGTCCCGCCCCAAATATCTTGTAAAACTTAGTAAAACTGAGAAAAGTAAGTTGGAATTCGAAGTGATGATTTGAACTTTCAAGAAAAAGTAAGAACAATCAAGTAGATCTATGTAAAGCTACTCAATGAGCCCTGAGGGACTTGCTAATGTCTCTTGCCTATCATAATGACATAAATACATAAATCAATTTCACACTCCTTATATCAATGATCATCTTCAACAGGACAAAATATAGCTTATCTGGAATGGTATCAATCACTTTTAAAAATATTTGAGCAGATAAAACCTGTTAAACAATAGACCTGTTACATACTAGTATTTGAATTTATCAGTAAACTAATATCGTCATTCGTGATAAAATGCACTCAAAGTGATGGGTGCAATTCAACACAAAATAGTTGTAGTACTTTTACATATAGAAAACTTTCCCAAATTTTGTATCATGCAATACAGATTATACGGACACTATTCACGCAATTGTAGTTAAACAGCTGGTCAACTTAGCTTCCTGCATCACATATTATCAACTAAAAACAATCCTTCCTCTTCCTGCCAGTCTCTAGTTTGATTCCTATGGAATGACCATGAAGGACAAAGTTCAAACTAGCCAGTAGTACTAGCAGGGATTTCAGGCTTCTCTGCAGTTTTCAGTTCTATATAATTATGTAAAACGTATGTGGTGTGCTTATTCCCTCTTGCTCTACAATAGTAGCATACTGTAATTTGTAAATGCATTTAAGTTAGTGGGTTTTTAATTTCACGGCAGTAGGAAAATTGACAGTTCACGGTGATTTTAAATTCGTGGCAGCGCCATCCCGCAAACTTATTTACAGTACTGTACTTTAGTCGCGTACTGTATTATGAATATTTGCAGTGGTTTTAAGTTTGCGGTTCAGCAGCCACATGAGAGCAAAAGTTTCTGCATTTACAGTATTGCAATCTCAAATTAAAATGGCAAATTTTTCGTTCTAAAGGTGGTTTTAGCTGGCAAAACTGCTCAGGCCGGCTAAACCTCATACTCATAGTATCAGTGAGAAGACTGCATTTGAAGACTGCACAGAGCCACCCAAGAAACTGCCTGTCGCCCCTGGGTTCAGTCTGGTTCCAGGGTACTTCTTCACTAATTTGGGAGTTTACCAGATGGCAAAACTGACAGGGAAACATGTGGGGGAGACCTGTAGCTCATTTGCAACAACCCTGGAAGTACCCCCAAACCATGTGGGGATAAAGCAGAGGGAGAGACACAACTGCTTGGAATGCAAAATCCATGGGGAAACTTCTAGGATGGAATAGGGTGTCTGAACTTCTGAACACAAATCTGACAAAGGCTTTGGGCTAACCCCTCAAACAAGGTGACTCTAGAATAGAGTACATCATCATCACCCCACATTTTGAGGAAGTTTTTGTCAAAAATGTATAATGCAGTATCTAGAGTACATGATCCATGGGCTCCATGGCTGAATTGATATTGCCACTTCCCAAGTCTTCTTCAAGTTCTTGCCACTCCTGACTGTATTGTGTTTTCTGATTTTCTGTTTATTTTTTTAGGACAGGTGTTCGAAACTCCCAGCATGCCAATACATTTGTACTAGCACAGACCACAGTACCTCAGCCTATCAAAACTTTGCGAATAATCAGTCAAGAGCCAACAACAATGAAAAGTCAGCTAACCACAGAACCTGCCCTGGTGTAGAAGGTACGCAGAATCAGGGACTTTTAGGGGAGGAGTTAGCTGAGGAAAGGGAAGTCCTGTTTGATAAGCAGCAGGGCCTAACCACATCCCCTGATGTCTAAACTGGAGACCACAGCCATTTCCACAGCCCTCAAGCACAAGGGATGTTCCAGAAATGAAGGAAGGATCAATATTCAACAACCATCAAGCAGATAGTCAAAATGGAGTTTACACTATCTGCAAACATCTAATTTGGGTCTGACCAAGGAGGTTAAAAAAATCTCTCTGGTGTTCAGCACAGGATACAGTTCCTGTCAACAGGACCATTCCACACAAGCAAGCCTGTGCTTCCCATCACACAACAGGCCATTTTCATCATGATCATGCTCTCACTGCAGATTGCAATTACGTTGAGGCTATTGATTTGATAACATGATTCATGAACTTCATGATGAAGTCTCTATTTATATGTCCTAACATGCTTTACAACTACAAGTAAGCTCAACTCTCTTCCAGTCTGGTATCCCTTTTTTTTCCAGAAACTGACCGATTTGATTTGACACAATGCGCATAATTTGCCGTAGGACTGAGGAAACCTAAACCAAGGGTCTGGCCTCAGGCCTGACTTTGTATACGCCAAAAGTTTATCGCCTTTTAAATAAGCTACATGCTGGCATACATATGTACTGGCATCTGGGTCCATAATGTGTGTTGCTTCGGTCCTGGTGGAGTTTGTGGAAAGGATGAAGCCAGAAACAAAGGTGCAAACGAGTAAGTTTTAACCTCTTTCGGGCAAACAAGAAGCTGTATCTAAATCAAAGAACAGAACAATGACGTCGAAAATACTTCGGCAAACTTCTGAGGAGTCGCCTGACGGAAGAAATTTCTGCGCCACTTTTCGGACGTCTGGCGGTGAAACGTGAACTCAAGGAGCGAAAATGCAAATCCGTAAAATAGAAGACAGATTGATTCACACATAGCTGTGAAGGGGGACGGGGAGAAAACAAGCTGGGGAACTGGGATGCAAATCATCTGACTTCAAGAATTGAGATCAAATACGCCGCAACAAACGAGCTTCTAAACTCAAGAGTTTGGGAAATGTTTGTCTTCTGTGGTCTAGCAGCTGGGTGGGATCAGGACAGGGCTCCTAACATGTTGATAGCAATCGAGACAAACTATTTACGCAAGGCACAGGGTCACCCCACAGACATTTGCCCGGCTTCTGCGGCCTAGACAAACAAACGACTCGGCCCGGAAAAGCCCTGGCGTGGAGGAAACCTTGCAGCGCAGCGCTACAAGACGAAGGAGCCTGATGCAAGCGCCCCGGCAAAATGGTTCTTGGAAAATAGCTTGAAACTCAGTTCAGGTAAACAGCACTTCAGAGTCACAACTCATGGAAATTATACACGATAATAATTGCCAGAGATAAGTTTGCAAGTTTAGATATTCCAGATACTTACAAAAAGGGACTGGTAGCGTGTTCCGTAGAAGTAGACGGGGGAGAAGAGAGGGATGGGGTCACTGCTCACTTCATCGCCCTTGCGCAGCTCAGAGTCTCCATACTCCACGCCATACGGGTAAAAATCAGTTCTTGTCAGTCCGAAAGTCAGGGGAACTAAAAGTCCTAACAAGAAGGACCAGAGAACGAGCGGTGACATTGTTGCAACGCTGCCGAGGTCTGTTGTGGAGCTCTCCCCAAACTGTGGCAACTTGAACGGATGTGGCGAAGAACGCGTGGTTTGATAAACCCCGGCCCGCGTCCTGATTGGTCCGTCACTAAATAAGATTGACAGGTGAACAGGGTGTTGAAGGGAAGAGGATTGGCAGGGATGTGCGACCGCCTCTGCATTGACGTTGAGGATGCCCAGGATATTGTCATTTTTGTTGCCCGTTGACGGCAGCAACTGAGATTCGACAGGAAATACCCATTATCTGTCTACTAAAGGTCTGGGAACAACAATTAGCCAGTTGTAGCGCTATCTTCTGAATCACAGTGGTGACCTTCAACTATGAAATAGGTCACGTCCGCTTGTATACTTCTGTCAGTTGCAGGTCCTTAACTAGATGCCTCGAAAAGTATTTGTCACCGAAAACGCCTCCAAGTTGATAGTTGGCCTTGAATTTGGTCCATATAAACCATGTTTTTAGCAACAGGGGTTCCATCCCAGCCTTTGTCAAGAATTTAACTGACGTAAGTAAAATATCGCCCACGTTTCCTTTTCTTGTTTTTGGTCTCAGCTGGTCTGTATTTTGCAGTGTAACGATGACGACAAAAAATGAGAAAAAGTAATTCGTATATCCGTGACTTGTTTTCAGATACATTCATGTAACGTTATAACGTTAAACGTAGGGAAGTTAGCAAATAATAATTTTACTTTCGTAACGAGATAAATACATAGACGGGACGGAATTCAGTAATTTCGTTGTATCTACAAAACGATTTTTCGAATCTTTTTTCATTTATTCATTTTTTCAATATCTTACAACATTTCTCGATGTAAAATGCAAATTTTAAAGATATTATACGGCATTATTAAAACACGTTACTTTTTACGTTGCTGTAAGTTCACAGAATATTTGAAAATTAGCTACGGTATTTTGATATTGAATCTTCAGCAAAATTTCACTGGCTTAGCTTTTTGCAAGGAGGTTAGACTTGCTTTTCGCTTGCTGAACGATGCGTTGTTTCCAATATGCAATTCGGTAAACTTCAAATGATCTTGCATACTCTACAACATATCGCTAGGTGGCGTAACGTTAGCAACGTTAGGTTAGTTGGCAACGTTTGAACAAGGGCAACTATGATAATTGATGTTGTGGTATTTTAATGTACTTCTATTTCAAAGTAATCAAGCTTGTCAAGAGGGTTGACACAGACAGACACCATACACCACACTCCACCTTGCGAAACATGACATCCGTAACTACTTTCTACTAAGTCAAAGGTCATGAGCGGATGTATCTTACTGATGTTATTATACAGTAAACTCTTTTATTTAGTTTCAATAACAATATATTATCATAAAACAAAAACTACATGCATGTATTGTTATAAGAATAGTCTTTTTCATATTACATATGTAGTTAGTCTTCGACTTGATTTATTTTTTCGTTACAAATACTGTAAAACATGTGGCGGAGGTAGATTTTGTAGTTTCAGTGTGTGCTGAGGTTCAGCTGAGAAACAGGAAGAGGCGTAGTATGACAAGTGTGCACAAAATGGCCTAAACTTCGAATTTCTTCGGCCGATCTCACTTCGTCAAGACCCTAGATCCTAGGTGAGTGACTTGTGAACCACTTTGTACTGTATATATTGCTCTAATCTTGTTATAATTTCTGTAAAACGAAAATTTCCCCGCCCCTCCTCCTTGGATCTTCATCGCCATATTCGTCGATATTGACTGGCGAATTTCCTAGAATTGCTTCCATCTTTGGCCACCGCTATATTGGACGACTGATGATGAAACGACGTTTGCCAGACAGCCGTCCGGTTTGAGTGGGTGTTTAATTACCTCCACAAAAATGTATGGTTCAAGTTGACCTGTAAGACGGTTTTTACAGCTTACCCACCGTAACAAAATCAAATAAGGTGTTGTGTTGACATGACGCGGGGTCAACTGAGTTCAAACTCCACATGAATAAGCATTGGGTCCCCTAGACTGGGCAGACAAGGTATGTAATTATGTTCTCTGACATGTTAGAGAAAATTTAAGACCTCCCTGGCGTTTTAAGTTTGATACTTGTTCGTGAACCAATAACATTACCATGACTTGTGTCACATGCCCAAATAGATAAAATTTATTATACTACTCAGTACTCAACATAATTGTACGTGTTTGTATGTCTTTACCATGGCAAGTACTAAGTTATCATAGTACCATGAAAGATAGGATATAGGAGAATTCTTGTACACAAGCAAAAGTAAACTTGCTTACGTTTCTGTGTCTATCAGACACCTTCCTCAGAGCTTCTGACTGGAGTTCTGCTTCTCACCGCTATATGTAGCCAATGTAGGTGGCGCTTTTGTGGCGTGAACATTATCTCAAATGTGTCCAAACAGCAGGAGAAACAGCAACAGATTTCGGATGAGTTACAAATGGCACTTCCAGAAAATCTACAAGACACCATGACAGATGTATTGTACGCACATGTACAAGAAGGGGGTGCCATAGGTAGCATGAGCAGAAGACAGAAGGGAACTTTTCGCAGTGGTTTTGAGTTTGCGGTCAAGCGACCATTTACAGTATCCTGAGTGCCAGGAAAAGGTCCAGCACATTTTTTTTCAATGTATACACATTCACCCCTGCTTAAAATCCATCCTGTGACACACCTATTTTTACTGCAGCCTGTGACAGAGTTGTGTAATTATTTTGACCACTTAAACACCTGTCTGGTTACTTGGTTTCCTACCTTGCCAGACAGTAGGACATAGTTGTCTAGATCAAGTCATTAGTAATCCTGTCTCTGAATCACAAAGTCTGGCGTTGGACACATGGTCATTGGTAAATCGGAATCCTGTACAGTTTAAAGGAAAGTTGGACCGGAAGCATCTCGTTTTGTTTCGCATCACTGGTAAACTGCCTCAAGACAGTTTTGTACATACAACCAAACTGGTTTTGTCCATTCACACAGGGAGGGACCCCAATTTTTAGCAATAAGCATAGTTGATTTTGCTTGGATTCCAACTTAAAACACAATTTGTACTCACAACAGAGTACTGCACAGGTGACTTGCACCATCTGAAGCTTTCTTGTTTAGGCAGTTCAGATGCAAATTCAGAGTTGATCAAAAGCAAGATTGCCATTAAGTTGACCAATTGAATATCTAATAGTATATTGTTTTGTGTTTGAAGGTTCATGTGTGCAATGGGAGTCATAAGAAGCTTAAAGTCGTGAGGAGAAAGGCATTGTTACTGCGCAATGTCTGACAACCACAACCAGCTACATGTGCACACCCCCGTGGGGGAAGTGGAACATACCCATGTGCTGTCAGAACACATCGGTGCACTGTTTCTGAATGATGAGTACAGTGATGTGACGTTCCTTGTGGAGGACAAGAAGTTCCCGGCACATCGGATCATTCTGGCTGCCAGGTGTGAATACTTCAGGTAATACCCTGGTTTAGCTTTTCTTGTTTTCTTTTGATGACATTTATTACGTCTGTCAAGCGTTTAGCCCCAGTTATTGGGTTGTTCGGTTATTCGGTTGTACATGTATTAGTTGGTTGAAAAAAAAACGATAGTCAAATGTACAGTATGTATGGATTTGTGTGGGGAGATTGATGTTTTCCATTTCAAAAGTGTCATTTTTTTGCTAACTATACAAAATTATGAATGTTGTGATTTTATGATTTTTGGTGATGTTGTGCTCCATTTCCTCCCCATTCCCTCCCAGAGCGCTGTTGTTTGGGGGCATGAGAGAGTCAAAGCCAGGTACTGGTGAGATCCCCCTCCCCGAGACATCTGCCATCGCCTTCCAGGCCCTGCTGAGATACATCTACACTGGCAAAATCAACCTGGCAGATCTGAAGGAAGATAACATCTTGGACGTCCTCGGTCTCGCACACAAGTACGGCTTCCTTGAGCTGGAGGCCTCCGTCTCAGACTACCTCCGCGCCATCCTGAACATCCGTAATGTGTGCATGGTGTACGACGTGGCCACACTCTACTCCCTACTGTCCCTTTGCCACACTTGTTGTGAGTTCATGGATAAGAACGCGCTGGAGGTGCTGAACAGCGACGGCTTCCTCACTCTCTCACATGTAAGTTCTCATCTGTACTCATTGTCCTGCCTTCTATATGTGTTTTTGTGGAAAGAAAAATTAAGGACATACACATTTCAATGTAAATCTTTATCAACTATTTTTGATAGGTTCTTGTTTTGAATTTTATTGCAGTTATGCATCACGACATACAGGCCAATAAGATGTATAAATTTTTTCTGGGGCAAACAACAGAATAACGTACATCATACTACATGAATCTAAATAGCAAGTAGGGATGGGATTATCCTATGTGCAATAGTAGTAGTACAAAATTTCAGATCAAAACAAGCATGTAGTACTTCAGTCAAAAAATACTTGGAAAAATGAAAGCTAGGGTAGATTGGGAAGTCAAGATAAAGTTAGCACCAGTAGAAGCATTATGTCAATGTACAATCTGAATTGTTCTCTCCTCAGGATGCCTTGAAGGAGATTATAAGTAGAGATTCCTTCTGCGCTCCGGAGAAAGACATCTTTGCCGCCACTCTTCGCTGGTCCGAAGAAGAGCCAAATAAAAATGAGGACGTGCGGCATATTGTCAAGTCCATCCGCCTCCCGCTGATGAGCCTGGCAGAGCTGCTGAACGTGGTTCGTCCCACCAACCTGGTGGAACCAGACAACATTCTGGACGCCATCAAAACCCGGTCAGAGAGCCGCGACATGGATCTCAACTACAGGGGCTTTCTCAGTGAGTAACAAAGATAACTTTGTATGCTTGTTGTTGAGTAACTTTAGGCTGAGATTCTTCTTTGTAGGTTTAATCACACCTGGCTGAAGAAGGGTACACGTCAGCTTTATATTAAGTTAGCCTCCAAAAGGGATGGCACTAAAGTAGCATGCACCATTTGGGCCTTCCATGTTGTAATTGGAAGTCACAGATTAAAAGCCAACAAACAAGGGATTCACCAAAGGGTACAAAAATCTATCCTTTCCAAATCACAGGTTAGCCCTTGGTAATAGACCTCAGCTATTTGAGCAGCCTAAGATGTATGTCTGCAAAATGGATGAAGTAAACAGAAATTTTTAATTCCTGTCTAGCCCCTGAGGAGAACATTGCGACCTTGAGACATGGGGCATCTGTCATCAAGGGTGAGATGAAGGCTGCGCTGCTGGATGGGGACTGCACGAACTACGACCTAGACAGAGGCTTCACCAGACACCCCATCGAGGAGAACAACGGTGGGGTTGTAGTGAAGCTGGGCCAGCCAAGCATCATCAACACCATCCGTCTCTTACTGTGGGACAGGGACACCAGGTAATTAGGGACAGGGACACTTGGTTACCAGGACACAATCTGTTACTGTCAGACAGGGACACTGGGTAACCAGAGCACAGTCTGTTACTGTGGGACAGGGACACTGTCTAAACAGGGCACAGTCTGTTACTATGGGACAGGGACACCAGGTAGCCAGGGCACAGTCTATTACTGTCTGACAGGGACACTGGGTAACCAGGGCACAGTCTGTTACTGTGGGACAGGGACACTGGGTTACCAGGGCACAGTCTGCGGGACAGGGACACTGGGTGACCAGGGCACAGTCTGTGACTGTGGGACATGGGCACCAGGTAACCAGGGCACAGTCTGTTACTGTGGGACATGGGCACCAGGTAACCAGGTCACAGTCTGTTACTGTGGGACATGGTCACCAGGTAACCAGGGCACAGTCTGTTACTGTGGGACAGGGACACCAGGTAACCAGGGCACAGTCTGTTACTGTGGGACAGGGACACCAGGTAACCTGGGCACAGTCTGTTACTGTGGGACAGGGACACCAGGTAACCTGGGCATGTCAGCTTTTGATTTCGACAGTTCTGGCGTGATCAAGTATCACTGACAAAACCGTATCTACCCTCTGAACACATAGTACAGTATGACTTTTCTACCATTAGATCATATAGAGGATTGAATGCAAACTAAAAACGTGTCTTGTGTAAATTATTTGTGTGTCCACACTGTAGCAACTTCCTAAAACGTTTCATTTTACTGTGTAGATGTATAGCACATGTACATGTAGAAAAAGGGGGTGCTGTAGGCTGCATGAGCAGAAGACAGCAGGAAAATGCTTGAGGTGTTTTTGAGTTTGCGGTGTAGTGGCTACTGTGAAAGCTGCAAACAAAAAACTGCTGCAAAAGTTTCTGCATTTCCAGTAACCAGGGCAAATTCTGTGACTATGGGAGAGAGACAACAGATAAGCAGGGCTTTAAATAGTCTTAAAATGTCCAAACTGAGCATGTTGTACCAAATGTCAAACAAGCTTCCAGTTCAACCAACCAGTAAATGCGTTGAGTACTAGTACTTCATGTGTTAGAAAATAATGCGTGGAATAATACCAATGAAATAAGATCAGTTTTGTCATCAACTGGGAGCTGCCCTATTTGAGAGTCTTTCTCTTTTGTATCTAGTTTCTTACTGTTGTTCCTTTGCAGGTCCTACTCATATTACCTGGAAGTTTCCATGGATGAGAAGGACTGGCTGCGCGTTGTGGACCACTCTCGCTACCTGTGCCGCTCCTGGCAGACACTACACTTCCCCACCAGAGTCATCAAGTAAGGACACACATGCACAAACTTGCACACTCGCACTCACACAAACTTGCACACTCACACTCAGACATTCACACTCACATACTCTCACCAAAAGCAATATTTTACTGCCTTGATAAAAGTTTTATCCCATTTTGTGTTGAAAAGCTACATCAGCATGGTAAAGGCTTCTGGATCAGGTGGGGAAGGACTCAATATGTGGTTATTCAGCCACTTTTTGTGCCTCAATTTGGATTGAAGATTACATCCTGTTAAAGTAGAATTGACTCTACACAAGTCATCCTACAATGTTGCTGTTTTAAGGTCATAACAGCCTCTTTCAATCTACCACAAAAAAAGCAATCTTCACGCATTTATCGATCCATATAGTATATTGTATGCTGAACTGTGAAATCAAGAGGTCTTATTGTAAAATCTGTGGTATGGAAAAGTATCTTTCTTCATGATTCTATATGGCTCCTTGTTTTATGGTAAATGAAGTGACAAGTTGAGTCCAAATGTTATCGTCATAGTTTTGACATAATGCCTGTCCCCGCACATGTTTGTCTGAAAGGATAGCTTATGTGGAAGGATAGACAATTTGCAGGTTAGTACAAAATACATTTAAGTTACCAACCTACAACTGGAAGTAATGCTGTAGCCAGAAATAAAGCAGAATGAATTTCAGTTGCATGTGTTTGTTTTCCCCAGGTATGTGAGAATAGTAGGAGTGCACAACACAGTGAACAAGGTGTTCCACTTGGTGTCCTTTGAGTGCTTATACACAAACAAACCTTTCCAGTTAGAGAGGGGACTCCTGGGTGAGTATTGCTGTTGTTGTTATCCCTCTTGCCTTGTGTTTACCAGCATTTGTCAAATTGTTTATCAAATGCACCATGAAAGGATGTTAATGACTTCTGTGGGTAGCCCTTAGTA
Source organism: Branchiostoma floridae (assembly GCF_000003815.2). Lineage (NCBI taxonomy): Eukaryota > Metazoa > Chordata > Leptocardii > Amphioxiformes > Branchiostomatidae > Branchiostoma > Branchiostoma floridae. Next base: position 14,926,972 of record NC_049979.1, on the reverse strand, counting down.
TGTGATAAAATTTTGGAAATGATGAAATATATGGATATGGTTTGCGGGGACCTTAAGATATTCCTCATCATTGCAAGATTTGGGCAATGTTGCATTCTATGTTAAAAGCATTGGAGTAACCCCTACCATATTTGTTTATGAACACCTCAGTTGTATGTTAAAATCTTTTGACAACTTTGTAGTCATTACTATTTCTTTCTTCTAACAGGATGTACAGCAGTGGTAATTCTAAACCGTAAATCAGGCAGTTTCTTTTCTTTACTCTTTCTCTCTCCTACTTTAGTCCCTTCGGAGAACGTAGCAACAACCCAGCACAGCGCCAGTGTGATTGAGGGCGTGAGTCGCAGTCGCAATGCTCTGCTGAATGGAGACACGAAGAACTACGACTGGGACTCGGGGTACACGTGTCACCAGCTGGGCAGCGGTGCTATCGTGGTACAACTGGCACAACCATTCATAGTCGGCTCCATGAGGTACAGGGTCATTGCTTTTTTTCTTCAGGGGTACAATAACAGCCATAATCACCGAGTGAAAGGGGTGCAAAGGGATAAGGAAAGGGCTTACTAGCACTTAAACCTATCTCAAAATGTCTGCACAGAGGTAGACATACTGTTGAGCTATATGCAAAGTACTGCATTTCAAAGTACTGCAGTTCTGTTTTTAGCTGATAGGAGGAGCAACACTGTGCTATGGACCAGTGAACATTAGAAGTCTGTTGTGGAGTCGATTTCTACTCGTTCATAACAGTAACCCATATTTTACTACTCATTGTCAGAAAGATTTGGGAAATTTCCCTGGTACGTTGTAAAAGTCATCCTTCACTCCCCCAGGTTGTTGCTGTGGGACTGTGATGACCGCAGCTACAGTTACTACATAGAAGTGTCTACAGACCAACAACACTGGGAACTGGTGTGTGACAAGACCAGGGAGGCATGCAGGTAGCGTCAGAGACATTTAGATACCAACCTTCTCAATATAGCAAAGATTTGCTTCAAATAGCAAAAATGGTTTTCATCTAGCAGGTACTTCATGGCACAATATACTTAGTCTAGTACTTTAGGGAGTACAAAGTGCCAGAAGTATTCCCTTGAATTTCCAACATTTTCCTAATGATCTATGATTTCAACAAAATGGAAAGGGCTTTTAGCAGAGCATTCAATCAGACTGCTGAGAGTGTAGATATTTAGATTCCTTTCTTGACATTTAGTCATTGTCTTAAAATTGCAGATTTTAGGAGGCTATTTTTACCCTGTAGTAAGAGTATTGTAGAGAAGCTAAACTGGACAAATTGGCATATAGAAAAGTGGCTGTCAAGGTTATCTATGGATGAAATGATTATATCCATTCATGTATCTTAGGTCATCATCTTAAGTGACAGAAAAGGATACAAGTATGTGAAGTATTTCATCTGGTATATTATTAAGTCACATTATAGGCATTAATGTGAGGACAATTATCTGCTCTCTCACACTTCATGCCGGATTGAATGAGGCGGAGAAGGAATGGGCTTGGTAGAGTTTTAATGCATTGTGCAATCAAACATTGAGAACCACGTGGTGGGTGGGCGGGTGAAACATTTAAGCTACAGTAAGATATGCTGATGACGTGACGAACGCATCCTGACGCGACTGGCCTCCCTGGCGGGGGCTGCTGGTGTGTCACGTGAGGTCAGCGTTCGAGGCGCTAATTAACTAATGTGATCTGCGCATGCGCTCACATATTTCCAATTATCTGCTCTCTCACACTTCATGCCGGATTGAATGAGGCGGAGAAGGAATGGGCTTGGTAGAGTTTTAATGCATTGTGCAATCAAACATTGAGAACCACCAGGACCAAGCCCGTAGGGAGGAGGAGTGAGGTGTTTGGAGTGGAGAGAGCAGAGGCGTGGAGGGAGCGCAAGGCAGACGGCTAACAAAGTGTAGAGGCGAGAATTAAGTTTCAATCGTACTCGAAAAATTAACTCAACTAGCTAGTACTCGAAAAATTAACTCAACTAGCTAGTAATTAGCAAGAACAGGGCACTCATGTACTAGGTGAACTAGACAAGTCCGAGGCATACATACCTATAGGCTACTAGATAAGAACAGAAGGCGTACATATCGGCTAAAACGACAAGGACGGGGTGTACCTTAACGCTTAACATATAACAGTCAGTTGCAAATAACTTGGGATGTTCTGCTATAATGGCAGAGGCACATAGTGAGGTTAATAGGTGAAATGAACTATCGAGTGACCGCAACGCCCTGAAGGAATAACTTCACAGATGGTGAAGGACTCAGTCTGTAACAGTCAATGACTCAGTCTGTAACAGATGTATACAGTCAATGTGGGGTGCAGTCTCGTAGATACATATGGCACAATAGGAGTTCATACGTGTGCAGAAGAATTGTAGTTCGTGCATTGAATTCGAACCCTCCCCGGTCGTGGGAGCGTCCGACGCCCGGAGATGCGTAGAAGACGTTAGATGACCCTCAGAGATGTGTGACGCGAGAAGAAGCTGGCCTCCGGTGCAGCAATCTTGTACACGCTGAAACGCGGCTCAGAGAAGCAGGGTTGTTGGATACCTGTCTACCTACGTCTTGAGAGGAAAAACCGTCATGAGGCTTGTCACAGCTTTTAAACCCGGCGACCAAACGCATGTGAGTAGAGACTGTCCGTAGAGAGTCGCGGAGCAGCAACTGGTAGACTTGAACGGCTGATCATAGGCCAACTTTCATGAGGAAAGACTGTCCGTAGGCGTGTCGTCTTGAACACCAGATGACCGAACTCCAGTGGGGCAACACTGTCCGTAAAAGGGTCAATGTTGGACACTTTAGCGAGCGAACTTCCGTGATGAAGCACTAACCGTAGGAGTGTCACGCTATAGCACTTGGCGATCGCGAGGGAACTACTGTGTGTGAGGAGACACCGTCGGAGCGCTATGGGTTAACACTCGGCGAGCTAACTCCCGTGAGGAAACACTGTCCGTAGGAGTGTCGCTGTATAACTGGCTGGCAAACTCCTGGGAGGAAACATTGTAGGAGGGTCACTGTTGCACACCTGGCAAGCGAACTCCGGTGAGGAAACGCAGTCCGAAGGAGCGTCGCAGATGAACTGACTAACGCTATGAGGAAACACTGGTCAGAGGAGTGTCCGCAGGAGTGGCACAGTATGACTGGCAAACAAACTCTTGTGAGGAGACTATGTACTCCGTGGGAGTGTCACTATGTAATAGCTGACGAGCTACCTCCTGTAAGGAAGCACTGTCCGTAGGAGTGTCACTGATGAACTGGTTAACTAACTCCTGTGAGTATGATGCGCGTAGGAGTGTCACTGTTTAACTGGCTAGCTAACTCCTGTGAGGAAACTATGTCCGTAGGAGTGTCACTGTTTAACTGGCTAGCTAACTCCTGTGAGGAAACTAAGTCCGTAGGAGTGTCACTGTTTAACTGGCTAGCTAACTCCTGTGAGGAAAACTCTGTCTGTTGGAGTGTCACCATTTAACTGGTTAACTAACTCCCGTGAGGAAACTATGTCCGTAGGAGTGTCACTATTTAACTGGCTAGCTAACTCCTGTGAGGAAAACTCTGTCCGTAGGAGTGTCACTATTTAACTGGTTAGCTAACTCCTTTGAGGAAGCTAAGTCCGTAGGAGTGTCACTGTTTAACTGGTTAGCTAACTCCTTTGAGGAAGCTAAGTCCGTAGGAGTGTCACTATTTAACTGGTTAGCTAACTCCTGTGAGGAAAACTATGTCCGTAGGAGTGTCACTGTTTAACAGGCTAGCTAACTCCTGTGAGGAGAACTCTGTCTGTAGGAGTGTCACTATTTAACTGGTTAGCTAACTCCTGTGAGGAAACTCTGTCCGTAGGAGTGTCACTGTTTAACTGACTAGCTAACTCCTGTGAGGAAGCTAAGTCCGTAGGAGTGTCACTGTTTAACTGGTTAGCTAACTCCTGTGAGGAAGCTATGTCCGTAGGAGTGTCACTGTTTAACTGACTAGCTAACTCCTGTGAGGAAAACTCTATCCGTAGGAGTGTCACTGTTTATCTGGTTAGCTAACCCCTGTGAGGAAAACTATGTCCGTAGGAGTAGTAGGAGTGTCACTGTTTAACTGTCTAGTTAACTCCTGTGAGGAAACTATGTCCATAGGAGTGTCACTGTTTAACTGACTAGCTAACTCCTGTGAGGAAACTATGTCCGTAGGAGTGTCACTGTTTAACTGGTTAGCTAACCCCTGTGAGGAAAACTATGTCCGTAGGAGTAGTAGGAGTGTCACTGTTTAACTGTCTAGTTAACTCCTGTGAGGAAACTAAGTCCGTAGGAGTGTCACTGTTTAACTGGTGAGCTAACTCCTGTGAGGAAACTATGTCCGTAGGAGTGTCACTGTTTAACTGACTAGCTAACTCCTGTGAGGAAAACTCTATCCGTAGGAGTGTCACTGTTTATCTGGTTAGCTAACCCCTGTGAGGAAAACTATGTCCGTAGGAGTAGTAGGAGTGTCACTGTTTAACTGTCTAGTTAACTCCTGTGAGGAAACTAAGTCCGTAGGAGTGTCACTGTTTAACTGACTAGCTAACTCCTGTGAGGAAAACTCTATCCGTAGGAGTGTCACTGTTTATCTGGTTAGCTAACCCCTGTGAGGAAAACTATGTCCGTAGGAGTAGTAGGAGTGTCACTGTTTAACTGTCTAGTTAACTCCTGTGAGGAAACTGTGTCCGTAGGAGTGTCACTGTTTAACTGTTTAACTGGTTAGCTAACTCCTGTGAGGAAACTATGGCCGTAGGAGTGTCACTATTTAACTGGTTAGCTAACTCCTGTGAGGAAACTATGTCCGTAGGAGCGTCACTATTTAACTGGTTAGCTTACTCCCGTGAGGAAAACTATGTCCGTAGGAGTGTCACTGTTTAACTGGCTAGCTAACTCCTGTGAGGAAAGTCTGTCCGTAGGAGTGTCACTGTTTAACTGGTTAGCTAACTCCTTTGAGGAAACTATGTCCGTAGGAGTGTCACTATTTAACTGGTTAGCTAACTCCTGTGAGGAAAACTCTGTCCGTAGGAGTGTCACTATTTAACTGGTTAGCTAACTCCTGTGAGGAAACTGTGTCCGTAGGAGTGTCACTGTTTAACTGTCTAGCGAACTCCTGTGAGGAAGCTAAGTCCGTAGGAGTGTCACTGTTTAACTGGCGAGCTAACTCCTGTGAGGAAAACTCTGTCCGTAGGAGTGTCACTGTTTAACTGGCTAGCTAACTCCTGTGAGGAAGCTGAGTCCGTAGGAGTGTCACTGTTTAACTGGCGAGCTAACTCCTGTGAGGAAACTAAGTCCGTAGGAGTGTCACTATTTAACTGGCTAGCTAACTCCTGTGAGGAAGCTATGTCCGTAGGAGTGTCACTGTTTAACTTGGTAGCTAACTCCTGTGAGGAAACTATGTCCGTAGGAGTGTCACTGTTTAACCTGCGAGCTAACTCCTATGAGGAAAACTCTGTCCGTAGGAGTGTCACTATTTAACTGGCTAGCTAACTCCTGTGAGGAAGCTATGTCCGTAGGAGTGTCACTGTTTAACTTGGTAGCTAACTCCTGTGAGGAAACTATGTCCGTAGGAGTGTCACTGTTTAACTGGATAGCTAAGCTATGTCCTTAGGAGTGTCACTGTTTAACCGGCGAGCTAACTCCTATGAGGAAAACTCTGTCCGTAGGAGTGTCACTGTTCAACTGGTTAGCCAGCTGTGAGGATATAATATATACCGCTGGGGTTACACTCGGCGAGCCAACTCCTGTAAGGAAAAATTGTCCGTAGGATCCAACATTTCAAACCCGGAGAGGAAACACTGTCCACGAAACCAACTGAGGGTACAGGAACATGGCAAAATACGAGCCGGTGGTGTCAGTCTTCGCTGGATATTGGCAGACATATCATCTCAGTATGGCGAGTCTAGTGTCCATTGGCGCACAGAAGGACTCAATTAGACAGGGGGTCTGGAATGGAGTGGACAGTCGGAATCCTGACCCTACCAATCTTGTTAGGTAATCCCGTACGACAGAGGTGTTTATAATGAGGGGTCACGGTGTAGAGATCGGAATGAAGTACGTCTACCCGAGCGGGACCACGATCTAGGATCCACCAGTAAAGTTATGTAGTGAGTAAGGAACGTCCGAACTGGCGTGACTTACGGTTTTGCGAGCTTGGAGTTAACAGTAAACAACCCCGGTGGGTGGTCTACTACTGCAGTCCGGCAGCCGCGGGTTGGATCCTACCACTTGCGCGAACGGGGTGAAGGCCACTAAAGGTAGGGTTCCATTCAGTCATGACGCCCGCTGCAAGGATGATCCGGGAAGAAAAAGAGTAGGATTCACTACACAGGCATGAGACACCTTCTGAGTGGATGGCGAATCTTGGGATGAGTGACGGCGAAGGCGACGTGAAAAACCAACGGTTACCCGTGACTGGTGAGATCGTCCGACACGTCCGCGTGTGCCCGGTGTTGAGGAAGAGAAAAGAGTTTATCAGAATCCCGGCCTCAAAACACGAACTGGCGACACCACGACTGAATCTTCGCCTGCTTGGAAGGCTCATCGACAAGCCGTGGGCCGGGGATACCGTGAAACATTTAAGCTACAGTAAGATATGCTGATGACGTGACGAACGCATCCTGACGCGACTGGCCTCCCTGGCGGGGGCTGCTGGTGTGTCACGTGAGGTCAGCGTTCGAGGCGCTAATTAACTAATGTGATCTGCGCATGCGCTCACATATTTCCATTGACTGCTGGCAATAAGATTGCTCACAATTATTGGAGAGTGAAGAGCTAGACTCAATCAGCGTGCAGAAAGCGGACTTACAGCCGCTCCATTAGGGTAATTGTGTAACTATAATGTGTAGCACTGCTAACTCCCCTCCCTGCTGTGTTAGGCACCTGTAATGTACCATTAGTGCAGACATTAATAATTCATGCCTGTGGATGTCAAACTGTGATGCACATTAGCTGGGAGATAGCTTAACCTCCTGCCATCCCTTCATCCTGACAACTTCCTCCTGCCTGAACTTCCTCAGCCTGCAGGCATGGGCTTATGTCAGGCTGGAGGGGGAGGGGGATGTTGATGTGTGCAGACACTTGAGAGGAGGTTATCTATTGAGAAGCACAGCACAGTGTGCCTTTCAAGAAATCCTATACATGATGTCTTCTTCTAACCAAAGCTTCTCATGACAGTGTGTTTCCTACTTGATTAAACTGGCTGGGAAAAAGTTAGTTTGATGTATGGTAGGGGAAATTGTTTTACCTGAAGAGTCATTCAAATGTGAGGCAGCTCGCCAAGAAAGGGGGATGCCCAGACACTTGGAATGAGGTCATCTTTCAGAACTACTGTCCTGAATGGAATCTGAAATGTAACATCTCCTCAGGGTTTTTTTTTTGTGAGAATGTATTTCCTTCTTGAGTAACCTAACTATATATTATTGTAATCCAGAAAAGAATATCCTAAGAATATCCAACAGGCCAGTCCAGTGAAATTTCATGTTCTCAATTTAGATAGTGATACTGCATTTTAATAGAAACCAAGGCATAGCAGATGTTTGCATTCTTGAAGGGCAAAGGAAAGTCTCCCCTTGTCACCATTAAAACCTTTTGATAAATCTCCAAGTTCCAGAGCTTCCCTTACCCCTGTAAAGTGCCAGTGTTATTGATGTCACAATCAACTGGATGGACCACTTCCCTGCATCCCCTGCTCTGGTATCTCATTCTGCAGCTACAGCCTTTTCCATTTGGCAAATGAGAAGTCAACATCCCTGCCTCCTGACAGGACATTGACAGATGTCAGGCCTTGTTGCAGACAGCCCTTACATGGTAGTGTTGGACTCCCAGGAGCCTTGTCCCAGTTTTCTACATTGATTAGAGAATTCTGCATCAGTTTGGTGAACAGGGAAGAAAGCGCCTGTCATATATAGTGAACTTCTTCAAACAGATGGATAAAGTTTTTCAAGCACCTATTTGATCAATGATTTGTCCAGGCTTTTGCATTTATGAAATGTCATAGATTTCCACATTGATTAGAGAATGTTGAATCATTGTTCCATCAGTTTTGTTGACATAAAAGAAAGAGCTTGGTACAGTGAACTTGTTCCCCTTCCTATTTATATAACACAGAAGCCATTTGACAGATGGGGATTCATTGAGCTGCTCTTTGTGCTTTTAGATGACATTGTGTTCCTCACGGGCTTTTGCTTTTAAATTTTGCCATCGAGGAAATTTTGATTGCTGCATAAACTTAGTAAACAACTAGAGTTCGGCGACCTCATACCTCCATGAAATTTTAGAGCTTTCATAAATGTCATGGAATTGACTAACAAATTAACATAGTTTATGCATGGTGTTGTTTATCATTGACTAACGTACACGTCACAATTATAAAATTCCCATTATTAATCATAAAGTGGTTTTGCAATTTTTACATAAATTATGCAAATAAGTTCATCATTACCATATTTGGTATCTGCTTATATTCCACCAATCATAATTAACATGTGTTACATGTATTGAGGTCCAGTTATTAAAAACAATGGAACTATACAATTTCCTCATTAATTATGCAAATTAAGTCCTCATTTGCATAACATGTATATCATTATGAACATCTTTGCCTAAGCTACCTGCATGCCTAAAATGCAGGCAATCCGTCGTTCCTTTCTGCACTCTTTGGAGTGTCCTGACAAAAACACCCCTGCAATTCCACAATTAAATGTTAGGGGGCTGAAACTTGCCCCACTTGTTTATGGCACTAAAAGCTATCTACCACATAAATGTCAAGACCATAGCATGTCTGGAACAAGAGATACATTGAAAAAACTGCTATGATAGAATATTCTCATTAATTATGCAAATGTGCTCCTATTTTGCATAATTAGTATCTTATCTTGTAAAACATTGCCTAAGGTACCTACATACCAAAAATGATGAAAATCCGTTGTTCCCTTCTTGAGTTATCATCTTCAGAAGTTTTTGACAAAAATGCCCCTGCTATCCCAAAACTAAACGCTAGGGGGCCCAAACTTATGTCATTTCTTCCTGAGCACATGAGCTATCTAACACTCAAAAATCGTGACCATAGCCTGTTCAGAACACCGAGATAGCAAAACCGGAAGTTGCGCTGCAGTACCAAGGGGAGCCGCTAGGGGGCCCAAAATCTAATCATTTCCAGCTTTTGTCACACCCTACCAACACACCAAGTATGAAACCAATCCACCCAACCGTTCTTGAGTTATCTTGTTTACACACACACAGACAGACAGACAGACAGACAAACGCAGGGTAAAATATTACCTCCATGACATTTCATGGAGGTAATAATAACTGTCATTACTTATTTCAAGGCTTTTCACATCTGTAGTACTAGGTATAAACTGTCATGGGGAGAAAACACTGTTGGTCAATGGATCTGTTGGTGAACATTTTGATCTGTAAATTTTGTACCTGAAAGCCTTCATTAAAATGATAACCCATGAACTTATTTTCATATCTCAGTGAACACAAGTCATATTTTTCTTTCATGTCATGTACAATGTAGATTGATAATGAATAATGTTCTCATCCGTGCTCTTGTTCTTGTGCAGATCCTGGCAGGCAATATTCTTTGAAAAGAGACCTGTCACCTTTATACGGATAGTCGGGACCCACAATACTGCAAATGAGGTAAGGCATTGCAAGATATGTCAGCTATTAATGCCAAGTGCATCATGGTCAGATTTATGCAATTTGGTCAGATTTGTGCGTGGTACTGGTAGTGATGTCTAGTTTTGATAAACCATATGATTATTATTGTGTACTTGTATTATGAGGGATCGACTCATAAGCTATAGAACTAATTGCTGGTTGACAAGTCTTTTTTTTTCATTTGGGGCATATTTCTCCCAAACCAAAGTTAACAATCTTGCACTATGTTAGGTGGATTGAATGTCTCTCTGGGGATCTCGTTGGTTAGTTGTGGGTTTTTTCGAAGCACAATCCATTGATTTTCTTGTCCCTCAATGGGAGCCAAGGTTGTTGTTTTCCTGTGGGTGTCTCCACCACAGCAGACCATCAGCCTCTATCATCAGTTGGTAATGAAAATGAGAAAACACAGTGGGACAGTAAAACATCTACAAGTGCCTTGAGTGGAGACCAATTTCCTTTGCTTCATTTGAGGTCAAGGGTTTGGTTTTCCCTGTGATTCTCCCTGCCACAGTAGCAGCCCATGAGCACCAGCCCCTATTAGCAGGTAATGAGCCAAAAGGAATGTCCAGTGTTCCTGAAAGATTTGCAGGTTTCTTGAAAGGAATTTGTTAGACCAATTTCTGGGCTTTGAAGTTGGTAAAGTGTCAGCTGGGTCAGGGTCTCAGGCTGCTAATACATGAAATGAAGGGTGAAAAGTAGTGGCTGGTTAGACTGAATGTTGTTGTGAACATTAATATTGCTGCTTGCTTGTCTGCACAGGAAAGTTCGAGGTTTGCTGAGATCTAAAGTAAACTTTAAGAAAAGCTGTTCATAATTCTAGACATACAAATTTGACACAAACAAATTTCCAGAAAAACTATACAAGGTAACAAGACATTTGCCTACAGTAGCTTCTCATAGCCATACAAATTTTCAGCCGCTAAAAATCAGTCAACATGTAGATACATTGTACTTACATATAATTAAGTTTGTCTGGCCTCCATACTTTCCTAAAACTGCCCTCCCCGGAGTAGACCTGTTACACTGATGAATAATTAACGTGCCATGGCCTTGTACGGGGCGTGAGGTAAGGCTCACTGGACGAGAACTCCCGCCCCATACACAGGTCCAGATTTATGGCATAATACACGCCTCTGGACGGATTTACACCCACTGGTGTAACCAACACACTCTCGGACCATACTTCTGTGAATAATTCAGGAGTCAGCTCATTTTATTAGCTTCCACCACACCTATTTCCAATACTAGAGTTGTTGGTCAAGTTGATTAGTTATTTATGGCTGCAACTAAAGAAAGAGGGGTGTGGAGGATGCTCACCTTCAAGTTAGGAGTGCCTCAAAGGAGAGATTACTTTACAGAAAGAAAGCATAGATTTATGATGGTGAGCTGGGTACTTTTCTATGCCAAAGACTCATAAGTCTTGTTCTGAAGAGCAGCAAGAACTTGGCACAGAATGCCTTAAAACAGTCATTTGTAATTCCACACTCTCTCTCTGCTGATATGGCTTCTAGACTCCTATTTTGAGTATCAGATGTGGGATTCTGTAGAGGGAAGGTTGGCAAATGAAATACAACATGTACTTGTAAGTAAGATTTCAAGCCAGAGCCTGAAATAGGACAACAGAGAACACGGTACTGTTCTTCCATTGCCTATTCGGGGAGGAAAGTCAAGTTAATATAATGACCAAAAATTATTTTCCAGGTTTTCCACTGTGTTCATTTTGAGTGTCCCGCCAACCCTAACAGCCCTGCGCCCTCAGACGATGGTTCCTCTGACAGCAGCTCGGTGCAGGGTGCCATGGGTGGCCCTCCCCCTGCCCTGGATGGCTCCTTCCATGCCCAGTACAACATATGACAGGACCAGTATAGGAGTTTGCATTGTAGTCCTAGCTTTGTATGCTGTGTGGGGTGGTTTGCTGAAGAAAAGCCTGCCTGTATCAGATTTCAACATTTTTGTGTACAGCAATTCAGATATGAATGTGTCTTCTTGAGGAATTGTATCCTTAAAAGCCAGCAATGCTTAGATTGCGTAAGAATATTTATTGGGTATTTGTGTAATTATGCCCTTCATTCAATATTTGTATGCTAACAGAAAAAAATGTTATTCTTGTAATTTTGTTGACTTTAAATTTTGTAAATGAGATACTTCACTTAGTTGTAAATGTGTAGATATACTAAAGCAATATATCTAAAAAATATTGTATACCTTTTGAATCTGAACTTAATTTTTCATATTCTCAAAATTATTGTGAGTGTAAACTTGGTGAATATCTATAGAAGAGATGAATTTTAAAATTAGAAAAAGATCAAAGAGAGGACCAAGTCTGTCAGATTATGCAAGATTCTGTATTGCTATTGATTTTATGGTGTTCATATTGATAAAGGAAAATTTCATGTATACCATGCCAAAGGTTTTGCCCCTCTTTATGCATACTTATGAAGATCAAATCATAGCAAGGAATGACAATGGTCACTTTACAGGTACTTGTGTAGGAATTAAAACATTAATACAGTATTATGAATATACAGTTTTGTATACATGTATCAACTGAAAGGAGGTGTTATCCTCTGTATTGTGATGTCTGTATTTATGTCATTCCTTTGACAGGTCAAATTTAATAGAATTCCAGATTGGTGTCAATTATGTATTACGCCAAAGGGCAGTTATATATGTTGGCCAATTTGAAACGAAAGTACCAAACCTGTTCTTAGTCTTACATGAGCAAAAATGAATTTTGATGTTGCTGTTTGGAAATGCTTAAATCACGAAGGAAAAATTGCAATGAAGTATTTTATTGTTATTTTCGTTTGGTTGCGTTATCAGCCACTTTCCTTTGTGCCTGTATGTAAAATCATTGATCATGTCATTGGTTCAAGTATACAGCAGTTTTCTTTGTCTTGTCTGCCAAGCTCTACAAAATACCATGAAATCATGATGTCTTGGCCATGATATGCCTAAAGTGAAAGGCAACTGTTAATTGAAAAGATTATGGATTTTTCTGTAACATCATTTCAAACATGACTCCTGGATATGTGGACCACTACAGATTGAATCCTGGCATGTGATATATGATGATGTAATTATGGAAAGAGGCTGCAGTCAGCATAGTTGGCTCATTGATTTTGTGTACAATTTCCCGTGTGTGTTACTGGTACATACAGAGGGTTTTTTTACAAGTATTAATCAGTGTTTGTTTGTGCCCCTTCAGTGTTTGTAAGGTTGAAGTGTAAAACTCTAGATGTGCAACTAGGAACAGCGGCTCTGCAATGGCTTTTGGTGTTTGTAACTCCTTGACATTTATAAGGAAGTATGTTGCATGTCAAGTCCCTGGCTGTATTGTAAATTTTACTGGATGAAAAAGAATTATGATATCAAATTACAACTGTGTTACAAATTTGTGTGAATAGTTGATATTGTTGGCAAAACAAGTGCAAAGAATTACTATGTAGTTGGTAGTCAAATGGCATATTGCTATCGCAGTAATTAGTCAAGAACAGGAATCCAAGGTATAACAAAACTGTGATGGAGACAAAACTATTATTTCAGGCTGCGCCAATGTGATTAGCTGTCTTTAAGAGGGAACAACAGTAACTTTTAGTGAAGAATCGGAGAAACATCTTGTCAAATTGATGTGACCTTGATATTACCATGATCTCTCCATTCTCCTACACAGATACAAACCAATGTCTGTTACTCCGCTCAGTTTGATGGACTTCAATGACGTGGATATGTCTGTGCATAGGAGAAAGGATCTCTCTTGCTATCCAGGTTACACAGATAACATTACTAGCAAAGGTGTTCACATTGATCAATGTAACATCCAGCATGTATTGAACACACTCTGTAGAAATGTTTCTGCTGCAATATGCTGTGTACCAACCCTGGATTTGTCCCACTTCTTGCAAATCCAACATGATGTTTGACAGACAAGATTTTTTATAACTTCCCCCTGCTGCCTTCCCCAGTAACTGAAGCACACCTGGTGCCAAAAGGCTGCCTCCGCAGGGAAAGGTTAAGGAGGGTATTGTTCAGATCCTGACTGACAGCTATGGAGAGTGTGGAAGTATGTGAGGTGAATAATTAACAACCCTTTCACAGCATACTATTGATGAGGTTGTGCACTGTTAGTAGTTTGACTCCCTTGCCCTGAGACTTTACACAAACTCAATGACAGCATGTATTTTTTATGTTCATTTGTTGCTAATGCTGCTTTATAGCCGGTGTCATGGACAAAGATGTATATAATAAATTTATGATTGGACTGATCTCTGTGTCTGTTTGCTGTCCCTAGAGGGATTCCTGAAGTATTGCCATGAATCATAATATAATCTCAGTCTGTGACAGAATGTCAGGTAGCAAGTATATAAAGGTTATGTCAGGAATGTATACAGAAAACAGGGCATATATTGGTTGCCATTTATGACTTTCAATCATCCAAAACAAGACACCTGCACTTGTAATGTGCATGTAATTGTCAAATTGGCATTTTCTTTAATTAAGCTTAGAGAGCACCATTAGGAAGTCTAGACTGTTACACAGGTATATCCAATTTTCTTCATATTCATTATGTCTTTAGCCGACACATAATCTTAGGCATATTCATCATATATTGTGCTATTTACTAGAATACTCCGGGACCAATCCTGACATCAAAGACATTTATTGTAACATTTAACCAGTTAAGCAGAGCAAGTCAATAAATATCTCCCATCATGAACAACCATTTCAGGATTATACTTTTATTCAAGTGTACAAACGTGATATCAAACATACAAGAAGTACATCACCTTTGGCGTACCATTTCACCATAATTTACGTCTTATATACATGTGTATGTACAAACTTCTATAATCAGGAAAAGAACAGATAATGTTAACATTGCCGTCGTCATCTTACACATCTAACATTACTTTGAATAAGTCCATTTCAATCTGCAAAATGTTAGAAAGTTAGTTTTCACATGCAGTATCAGCAATTTCAAAACCATCGCTTTTGTTTCAAATCTACACGGCTGTTGCCCTCATATGGATAGCAGGAAATAAATGCTTTAATTGTTTAATTATTTTCTTTTCCTAACATATTGAGGTACAAAGTTCATTGAGGTACATCAGATGTAAGGTGATTTTATAAATTGTGACAGCCGACAAGACAAACATCACACTTTTAGCGGCCTGGCATTTGTCTCCAGCTCACGTCGATAAAGCAGCTGCACCATATGTTTTCTGAAACAATCTCATCCTTTTAGCGGAATGTTTAATCCACAGACGACACACGTACGCAATACCTACTGATGATTAGTAACAACGTTGCAGACACTGTACGGTATCAGCTATAGCAATCCGAACTCTTTGTTACACAGCGGAAAGCCTTACTTACAGGTAACGATACATCAATGTGCCTGCTTCCTTTGTATATTTGTGTCTGAATGGCAAATTCCGGTCAATAGTCAAACAATGTTATCTACATGGACAAACCACGAAGAAACCGCTTTGTGTTCTCGCGTACCCTACCAGTAATCTGCAAGCACCTGTTTCAAACCAGGTACACATTACCGTTAACATTACGTCATTCCTCGAGACGAAGACGTCGTTCATAGAATATCAACAAATCTCAAACAGCCGGCGCTGGTGGCAAATACGCGGTGTAACTACTGTAATTTTGTCTTCCAATTTTCTACAACGTCATGTTCCTAAAACAACAAACATACATATCAACATGCGTAGACAACATACCGTTCACTACACGATAACGCCCGCTCGCTATATCCCAACGTCCCGCAAGGAAAGCCTGTTGGGATGATTTTTACAATGTCACAATGTCACCCTAGACATGGCACAGCCGAAACACTGGCGGAAATCTACGAACACTGACGAATACTGCTGAACAGTGATGGACGCTGACGGATACTTACGGCACCGCAAACACTAGTAATTGTAATTAGATGTCTGTAGACGGCATGCACTGGTGGAGGTTTTCCAACACCTGCTCCACGGCCGGTGCGGGGTCGCTCACCAGACACTGTGTCATGATCTGCAGCAGCTATCAGAGGAGAGAAAGTGTTGATCATGTGACCTCAAAAGTTTTTCCTTAAATATATTTCACACCATCTTGGTACAGAATGAAATTGGGTAAAGAATCTGATACCTTATTCAATGTCTGTCCTTGGTGCTGAAATCTCGAACTTTCTGTCATGAGATTCGGAAGCATAGCACAGTACTGCCATGACGGAAGTAGTAGAAGCTGATTGGATATCAGAAAAGGAAACGTTACCACCATCTTACCTTCCTGAGTTCCAATCCACTTCGCAGCACGTTGATGATCTTCTGGAGCTGCCGCTTGTTGCCTAGCGACGCCGGCTCCTCCAGGAGCCAGGGGAACATCAGCCGGAGTTCCCGCCAGTACCGGAGGTGGTGCGGACCCACCGCGGACGGTAGCCGCTCCTCCTGGGTGAAGGAGAAGGTTCGAGGAGGTTTGCGGGTGTACAGCCGCTCAGAAGCGTCGTCTCTTAGGTAGGCTGACATGCTGTCGGGTGAGAGGAAGACGTCAAAGTTACAGATTGGCGGCGTGGACGCCTCCGAGAGGATAATACCTTGCCTCGACACGGTGGACGGCTGTGAGTTACAGAGAGAGTGGTTGTCATCTCCAGCCGGTATGGTGGAAGCTTCAGAGTAGTCGTCACTTCCCTTCTGTTCCTCTTCATTATACCCGTCCAGGCTCGTGATAATGCTGGCGAAATCCTGAACGACGATTCGGTTCTCGGGACTTCTAATCTCGGAGAGGGCGTCCTGTGTCATTGCTTCAAAAACACCACCATTTTTGTCGCTCTCGGACTCCTCCGTCATGATGGACGGTTTGCTAAAGGTTACCTCCGATTCAACGGAGTAGATGGCATTACCCGTTTCGGCACTTCTTGGCCAAGTGTAGCTAGACTTATTGTCTGACTCCGCTTCGTCGCTTCTTGACAAAGTGGAGTCGTAGGTAGTGTTGATGTCTACGACATGACGATTGCCGTTGTTGGACTCCAGGGTGTTGAAGACAGAAGAGGTATCGGAGTCGGGGCGCCGCCCTCTGCCCGTCAGGATGCCGGACGAAGACTGGCCGGTGGACACGACCGACTCTGCCTGCTCAGTGCACTCCGGCATGAACGTTGTCAAGTTGAAACTGTCCTTTCGGAACGTCTGGGTGGGAAATGTTCTGGAGTCACCCGCGTCGTACGAAAGGCTTTCCCTCAGCCCAGAACATTGTAGCTGGACCTCTCCGAACGCGTCGTCTTCCTCCGCGCTGGTGTCTTCTATCCCCTCCCCAAGTTTGGCAGGTGTCTCCTGGTCGCTGCCGCTCACCCTTAGTCGTTCCCGGAGCTTGCTGCTCCTCCTGCCGCAGCTGAATTTCCGCCGGGCCCGCGGAAGGCTCGTCCAGGACCGGGACCGCAGCCGCGCCAGCATCTCGAGCAAGATCAGTGCCAAGGAGCGGATGTCGATATCGTATGTATCGCCCTTCGTTGATGAACCAAAGACGTCTACCGTTGTTGTGTCATGTCCGACCGTTGTTGCTTCCTGCTCCGCCGGGTCTGGCACAGGAGCTTCTTTGCAGCTGTTAAAGTCCGATATGGCCACTCGCAAAATGACGCTATGCTGGAGTGGATACACATGGTATTAGCTATCATTTTTCAATACAGAAAACTCATATATGCTTTTTTGGGTGGATTGAAAAAATCTATTAATTTATGAAGTTTTACTATCGTGCATGTCTGGGTACTAGTATTCTGTTATTTGGTGGTATGTTTTGTCCTGACACATTTTTTTTTGTAGAATGATACACATGTAGTTACCTAGTTAATTTTTTCTTGCTCCATTCATAACAATCAAAAAGACTAGAAACTAACCTCCATGTCGCCTCCAATCAGAACCGAAGCAGCGCTGAGGCTGTTGTGGACGATACCAATGCTCTGCAGGTGGGCCAGCCCCTTGGCTATTTCCGTGGCCACGATCTGTACTAGCAGGTCCGTCAGCAGCCCCAAGTGCTCCAGCAGGAAGAACCTCAGAGACCCATGTTCGTACGTCTGGATACAGATGTACCTTTCCGGGCGGAAAACACAAGAAAGGGACTAATTAGCTGTCGACCAAAAGAAACAAGTCTGTTCTATTTTGTCTTGTATGTTAGGTCTCCGACAACCTTGACGTTACGGATCCAACACTTCGATTAGAGCCGCTGATTTGCGACTGATCACAGGCGAATTCTGATATAGACTCGAGGTTTATAGGTTCGAAATTTTTTATTCTGTCTCTCTAGTTTAAGTTCAGATGTTGGTACTTACTTGTTCCTGGTGAAGACTTGGTCCACCCAGTTGTCCGGCACGTGCAGCACCTTGGTAGTGTGGTCGTCAGAGTTCCACAGGTACCTGATGATGTTGGGGCTCTGGTGCGCCGCCAGCTTCCCAGCCATCTGTACCTAAGAGCAAGCGGACGTGTGAGGGACGGCGTTGGACGGATATCAATAGTGCGTTCACATACTGTGCTATTACGCGTAAAGGAGCTAACGTACTAGTACTTACCTCGGTGTCCCATCGCCTGGCCTGTGTGGGGTGGTACAGCTTCAGCGTGCCGGTCTGGAGGGCGCTCCCCTCACCACTCCACAACACCAGCGCCAGCAGCTGCAGGGGCGCAGGAAATATGAGAGAGGGAGAAGGATTGAATTCGAAAATGGTTATTTGTAAAAAACTCACTTTGAAACCTTACATTTCGATGTGTTTCTAAAAATGCATGTTAAGTGACTTAAGTCAATTGAAAGAATATGATGTCTTGCTCAGTTTTCTGCTATGTAACAGACGTTGAGTACTAGTAGCAGAGCCCCTGTGTCATTCCACTCATCAGCCACGCGTGGTGCCAGCAATGACTTCAAGCGCAAATCTCGCTCACTAATCACTACCTCCGACCGGTCTGCCCATCTTAACGAAAAGCCTGTCTGAATTACGGCGACGATGTAAGGTCCACGGGGGCTAATCAAACAAATGAAGTAGAGTGCTCCCTGACCTTGGGGTCCAAATCAGCAGGAACCATCAAGGGCAGCCAACAGGCGAGGCTTTCACTCTAAATCCTCTGTCTCGCGCGCAATCGGGATCCAGGGGAGGGGAATTTTCAGTGGAATTGGACGGGACGAAAGTAACTGGCTTGTAGGGAGGATATCCTAAAGTCATCCATCATTTCAAGTGGAAAGGCTACATATAAGCTACTGAGAAACAGGTAGTTTCCATAAAATGTTCCATGGCTTGAAAGGACAAATATTTCTTAAGGATGGCAACTTAAAACGTTTTCCAAATGCAGACCCACTGAAGTTCTGAAAGCGAGAGTTTATGCTTGTTTGCTTGTTTGGTATTTATGTATTTGTTCGTTTCATACTCTGCAAAGTCCGTAATGTGCTGCTATGGGCATCTACAACATCGCCTTGAAGGCGCGATTGAGGTCACGATCACCGTCAGAGATCAGGCGGTGGTTCCTCCTTCTTTAGACAGGGTCACATGAACGATGAGAGCTTCAATCCCTGTCCTGAAGGTCAAATGAGTCAAACCATCCATCTACGTCTTTGCCTTTCCTTTTGTCTTTCGTACCGTAACAGACAGATATGACAGGAACGTACGAGCCTCTCTGGGAGAGGGACAATAAGGCGCCGCCGTCTCCCCTGCTCAAGGACAGGATCCATCTCTGCCTCACTTTATGATCCTACGTACCCTGCTTTTAAACTGGAAAAGGACCAGTCGGGCACTGAGGGGCATACTAGTATCACACGTGTCAGCACTTTCTTCGTCAGGAAAGGAAGAATAACCTGCGGTGACATTATCACCAGATATTCTAGTACGTGTCCGGAAATACTATTACCTGCCCCATGCTTTCATCAAACGCTTCGTGGGCACCGGGTGAACAAGTTGATAAGTTGATAACAGGACTCCAAGGAATTCTAATGAGTCTTCAAGGCTGTCGTCTTCAGCTGAACACACCCCTCCAGTTCTCAGAGGTTTGTTTAAGTGATATGGATATCAAATGCCCACAGAACAATTTTCAAAGTGTTGTGACATCTATCTTTGGCGTATTCGTTTCTGCTTTATGATAAAACACACTTTTTAATCCATAGCATTGCGTATATACATCTCAGTCGGCTCCTCATGCATGGCTGGGAGGGGGAAGGGTATTCATCAGAACATTACTAAATAACCATGGAGCATCCTCTCGTTATCTTGATGAATGGTCTTGCGTGCGGTTCCCACAGGATCCATCCATTCTTCATCCTTGTCTACCCGCTGGTTGGATAGGTTCATCTAGCATTAATCATCTTTCAATAAGCGTGCCGTTATGCTACCCATCTTCTGTAATAATGTCTAACAACATGATAACAAAACTGGCTCTCCCGAAGTACTAGGAGACGCATAACGACAGTTATGGATACCCTGAAGTTCCACACCGCTGTCCACAGAGAACGCAAGGCAAACATCATTTTTAGTTTTCTAACGACGATACAACATGACGATACGATATGAAGCTGCTAGGGGGCGAAATTGCAGCCGCAGCCTAAGACCAGACCTGGACGAAACAAGAAAAAAATGAAAATCCCTAATTTTCCGAGCTAACCACGCCAACCATCTTTATTTAGTAGCAGAGCCTTGATAAGCCCCATTAGGAAAATGTGATGTAACGCGGGTGGTATATGCATCCCAGTCGACCGTGTTGTATTATGCGCTTCAACGGTTACTTCTTCATAAAATATTCGAGAATGAATTCTATCTCTTTTGACAACATAATCCTCTCAGGTGTATACGGAAGTCGCAAATCTACACAAAATGCCGACATTATCTGTTTCCATTACAAGACTACGCCTGCCGTCATCTTGTGACTAATGTAAAACGATTCATCCTATTTTGTAACATGGGCACAATACGTCCTTTTCCCCATAGACTATTTAGCGCTACAGTCTAACCGTTAAGGTATCCTCCCCATACCCATTGTTGCAATAATCATTACTTATATCGGATGATAGGCTCATTTATTCTTGTCTTCCTGTCTGCCAGTCTTAAGTACACTATACAAAAGAGTCTAGAGGCTCATGTCTGGATTAAACAATGCTCATACTTGATAAACCGGTATCCCTTTGTGTGTTTGCCTTTATCGCCGGCCGTCGGTAATTGTACTTACACCTGCCGCAGAACAATATGCAGTAATTATTTTGATGAGCCCTGTAACAAGACGTACGTCTGGTATGATAACTAATCACAGTAGGGACCCGACAGGCGGACTGTTGTGTTACAAATGAATCCCAAGATGAATTACACCCACTAGTACAAAGATGATATCTTAATGGAATGATTTCTGTTGTACAGAAGATGAGTGCGTGGATGTTTTATTTATGATGGTCTTTAATCATGCGTCTTATTTCACTGAGCATCTTAAGACCTGTGTAGATACAGTGGTTTCCAGGGCACAGAGCAGGAGAAGAAAAATGGCGCGCTTTGGTACCATTTTGGGCTGACGCCAAGTCTCTATTAGACACGCCACTGAGTAGGAGTGATGCATTAGGTAACGTTACACGTACCTGTGGACAGCGATTTGTTACCTGTCTGTCCTGAGTATTCTTAGCTTAGAGATCACGAAAATCTCGTATCAAACGCTTCTTTTAATAATGTTACCTGAACATTATTCTGGGACCATCTTTAAAAAGCAGAGGATTGTCGATAAGGTATCTGGCTTCCATGCCCTGCAGGCTAACTCACTCAAACATTTTGCACCATTTCTCTGCTTGGAGATTAACTTTTCGCGCCACTGATCTAGACGATTCGGTGACCTTATTCTGTCGTCTGCTTTCTCGCGCCTGACTGACCAAAGTTGTCCAGAATTTGTCCACTCTCAAAAAACTTTTGCCCCGAGAGCTTTATAACATCAGGGATGAGCACTAAAGGCGCCGTAATATTGATCTATCAAAGCTCTCTGTTGCCTTAAATACTTCACATGGAACATGGTTCTGTCCGTCACCTCATCCTCTCCAGCCTTACAATGCATTATAATAAGCAGATTAGTCAATAGAACGTGTTATATAATATGAGCGGCGGTGCTGGAAAGAGAGGATGGATTCTGTCGTCAGGCCAGGGGTTTAGAAATCACATAGATATACCTCGAGTCATGTTTGGGAGATTTGGTGCTGATGTTGCCGGGTTTTCAACTGATTCCTGATAAAGAATCATAAAGTCTTCGGAACATGTGGTCAGTGTGATAAGGCGGGCATCCTTCATTAACCTACATCGACTTGGTCTCCACCATGGGATCCAGATGGACGGACGTTATTTGCATTTATGTTATCGGATTTTCTTGCAACGTTTCTGTAAATGTGTAGTTTGTATACGTAGCTCCAGATGATCCCATCTGGATCACTCTCCTTTGGTGGTTGAGTTCGTTCATAATTGTCGTTCATGTGCAGTAGATGCCAGTGGTGCCTGCTGCTGGGCTCCTATATCTGTGTCGAAGATAACGACTGGATCTGTCTTGAATGGGATCCGATAAGATCTTCCACAGTTCACATGTACATCATCAGTATGTGAAGCACCGCCTTACCCAACTGCGCCATGGATGATAACCTTACGGGAAAGTTACGGTCTTGTTTCCGAAGTGCATGGAGCGAGACGAGTCCGCCACGTAGCGGAGAAAGTAGCGGTCGCCGGCAAGTCGCGTGGGGCCAGGCGTGCGATGAATAATTTATATCCGCCGCCACTGCCAGGGGATCGGGTAGGCATCCCTGAGACACTGGTGTATAAGCGCTACGTGAAGAACATTACGCAGCGATTACGTTGCTTTACGTTCCTTAGCTTGGGTCTTCACAAGTAATTGTTTGCAGCGTTTTACCTCCATTGTTCGAAACGAGACTGACTAAAGTTTGCTCCATCACGGTTGGTAGATCGATCTGTAAAGCCCGCTGGAAAGCAGAGTTACTCATGTATGTGCGGGATAAATATCACGACAGAGGCTCGGCTGATTAAAATGGACATTAACGATCGGCAAGGGCAGACGTGTGGTACATATGATACCCTTACAGTTGACATTTATCTATTTTTATTGCCGTTGTTATGCTGTGAAGGTGAAGGTGGCCATTGTATATGATATAGAAAAGCGTTGACCGGACTCCGGTCTCTACCATAAAATTAAGTCAGTATGGCCTAACCTATAAAAAACTGCTACGGTGCAAAAAGAAAAAGTGCATAATCCCACACATACTTGGAGTAGGAGACGACATGCCGAACTACATACGGATGCATTGAGAGGGTAGTGAGCTGTTGGTGCGGATTTATGCACATTACCAACTACTGTACTCCTTCAGGAGGTGACCCTTCCTTCCCCGAGATATGGAAGGTTGTGTGCTTCCATCGCCAGGCCAACTGCTTTTGTGGCGGAACCTCTTCCGTACTCGCACAGATTATGCAGCACCGCAAGTCTCACAATGACGTTACAGAAAGACAGTCGATTTGCGCTTATGACATAACTGATTGAATTTAGATTTTGTCTCTTTGTAGAATTTTATTGCCTTTCACTTTAGAATTATTTTTGAACCACTATAACTGACTATTCCCCGCCGCGTTCCACAAACTGTAAACTTCCCACTTCTCAATTTTCTTAAGCTATCCGAGAAAAGTATAGTTCTGGGAAAACTTAAGAAAGAGATAAATACATCAAATCATCAGAAATAGCCTGCATTGAAGCTGAGACCAATAAACGGAAATGAAATTCACGTGAAACGATTCCTCCGCAAAATCGTTTTCCCGGCACAAAAACGTGCAATGACCTTTGCAAGTAATTTGAAGTTGATGGATACTTTTCTCTCCAGCCCGCGTTCTGGTGACAATTTGTGTTGACGAGCACCTTGAATCGAACCTTTATTAACACCGAGTGCTTCCCTCACAAATTACTGTTACAAGATTACGCCTTTCCCCAGATGATGCCGGATTTGTGGACTTTACGACCAGACCGCTCAATGTTATCTACGAGCTACAATTTCCTCCTGCCGCCTTTTATGACACAAGTTAGGGATTGTGAAGCCGAAACAAGATGAGGCCACAACGATTTGATTAGTTTGCTCGTTTCTCGTATTTCTTATAGCAGCATGTGGAATTTGAGACGAATATTTTAGGCGTGATGCCAATGAAGTGAGAGAATACAGCCTGGGTTTTGGAAAATATGAAAAAATGTCATTGCTATAAGGTGAAAAGCCAGGTCTCAATCCTAGAGGATTTTCAAATATTTACAGGCTGTATTATATATCGAGATATGAGAAAGGCTGCCAATATAAGATAAGCTTTTAGTCTGTCTCAAGTTCTTTAACTAACTACGCGTAACAAAATGATTGCCTAATTATGGATTTGCTGGTTTTAATTTATCGTGGAGCCAACAGAAGACTTAATTGAAAACTAAATTTAACGTTATATCACAAACAGTTTACACGAATTAGAAAGGAATGAGGCCCCTTCCATCGATACCGAGGAGATATTGGGGTATAAGATGACAGTTTGTGATGCTGTCCTGAGGGAGGGAGATCGCGTGCTACCTCATCAGATCGACCTAACGTTAATGTGTCTGTACAGCAGGGATCAGCAGGGACGTAACATCACTCTACATCAAAGGGACGCGTCAATATTGATGCGTTATGTGGTGCTCCAGGCGTCTTGAGCCCGGCCCTACCTGGTCATGAGGCCCGGCGCACGGCTGCAAGAGTTCCGTCCACTCCACCTCTGACGGCGCCTCTCCCACAGCCGCGGCGGCCACGGCCTCCTTCATCAGGGTGGACTCCCGCAGGCACGTCTTGGAGGCGAGGGACGGGAGACTCATCTGTGACGTCAGCTCACGGAGCTTCAGACTGTACTTTTCACCTTTCCGCCCTGAAAACAAATAAACAAACAAACAACTAAATAAATAAATAAACATACAAGTACAACAATCAATTACAATGTGAAACGTCATCTCCCTGAGCTTCAGCTATGCTCATCTTTCCGCCTGGAAACAATGGTGATAATGGCTGAACAAACCTAGCCTCATTAGTGCTGTCCTTGGTGCTGAATGGAACTCACCTCAGCCACCGGGGAGAGGATCCGCATTTTTTTCCACTTTCTTCCTTATAAATGTCTCGTTTCACATTCGGTAACTGAAGTTCTTGATAAAAAAACTTACAGGACGCCCCATTGAATACCTTGTGTCCTATAATGTGATTGTGTAAAGGGCGGCATGCATTTTTCCCTTGTCATTTTATGTTTAGCACTTTTTTATAGCTGACACATTTTGTCGTGGATGGTATGTATTTAATAATGAGGTTTTCATTCCCTTGCCAAGGAAGTACTTGTGAAAGTTACAAATACCAAATAAAACAATTTAGTCTCCTAAGCTTCCAGTCGAAGTAACCTGTTGATCCGCCTGACGTTAACCAGGTAGAGCCAGGAGACGGAAGAATCGCCTAAGCACCGATCCAAACGTTTTATCTTAGTATTTCAGACGACAGTACTGTCGTCACAGCTGTGCGTGGATAATACGGTTATGCTAATCCGCAGGAGACTAACGAACATAGCCTATTTTGTGCGACAAACTTAACGGCGCTCAATTGGATGTAAAGGAGTAGTTGGGTGACGTAATTTCAAATTAGCAACGATCCAATCTCAACTTGGCAAGTTTTCTCTTATTATATGTTATTATCATATGCGCATAGAGATCGGTTTGCTGAGACATTAACAAGTCTTAAGTTGAGTCACAGTTTGAAAACTGTTTCCGAATCGTAGTTTGAATCGCCATGAGGAACAGTCACGAGGAATTGAGTAACAATACTAATTTCAAGGATGACATCCTCTAATGACATCAAAGTGTGACTCAAGACAGCGAAAATAAGTTCGTTCTGGCACAGCACGCTTTACGACACATGGGCCCATTTTACGACATTTTCATGACAGGTAACGACATATATTTCCATCCTTCAGTAGGTTTGGAATGCGCTCTTTGCAAGACCCCTCGATCAGCGGTATAGAAGGGGCAATGGCGGTCCGTCTCCCATGTCTCTCAAAAAGAGTTAGATTATTTCATTATGTCGGAAGCAGACTAGAATCAGGTTTGCATTGCATTATCCAAGGACGTAATGTCCTTGCATCATCTTAGGCTTGTTTCCGAAGGGTAGTGATAGATTGGAAGCGGACAGAAGCTGAAAGAGGCTCAATACCAGGCTACGTTTCAATGTGATTTGTAAAATCAGTTTCCTGTCCAGAGCCTAATCCTACTCACCAGGCCTTTCAATCCGCCTCGCTCATGACTCCTGCTTGTGACAGACTAGTCCTGCACACATCCGGGGATGGTTGGTGCCGGCTTGTCTACTCTAACGGTTTCACAAAACACAATTTCTATATAGATTAAGGCAAAGCGGCAGCATCTTAGTCTAGTCATGTCGCACATAACGGAATATTTTGCAAATTACTAGTATGCCTTGCCGTTCCTTCAAGCTCTCTGCCGCTTGGCTATGCCGTTTTCTTGAGTTGTGAGTTGTTGGCAGATGTCCCATGATAAAAGTAACTATATCTTCTGCTATCAATATAAGGTCTATGAAATATTGACAAAGGCAAAGAGATCTTGATGATCTCCTCTTACTTTGATACCATTAAGGAAATGATGCCGCCAGATGTGTCGCAATACTTGCAGCGTCAAATTTCAATGTTTGAAGCTCTCTGTTCTAACTGGATGTCTAGTAAAAGTTGTAACGTTAAATGTCGTTGAAAGAACATTCATACGCTTTCCGCATTTTGGGTTTTGAATACTGTACATAATCTGATTTAATCTAATCTAACTTCTGACACTAGCTAGATGATTTTTTTGCTGTTTTCGTTCAAATCAAAGTTGATTGGTACTGTCATTTGTGCTGAATGGTCTTCCATCGGAGAAGAATGCAGACAACCGTCAATCCCTCACTGTCTCATCTTCAACAGCCCGTCACCTTATCTTCAACAGCCCGTCACCTTATCTAGATCCTTCAGCTTGACCCAGAGACAGACGTTTGTAGTGGAGAAATAAAGTTGTCCTTTATTCCACGTGTTGTAGTGGAGACGTGGAATAAAGTTGTGCTTTATTCCACGTCCCCACTTTGTCCTTAAGATTTTCTAGTAAGATCATGATACGACAGCCAAAGTATCCATCAGACTCACTAGGGAACTGCTTATATGATAATACAAAGAATTATACATGTAACGTTACAAGGATGTTGAAGCACTCTAGCCATGTTTGATGAATAACTACATATTACGGTTAAACACTGTTTATACAAATGCCCTTGATTCTTATTATCTAATTTGTACACAGCATGCCAACTGATATTTTCGTGGCTCATGCATTGTATATGGAGACAGGAAATAAAGAAACATCTGGAATGACGTCTTTTGCGTCAATCGATGTTGCTATGGGAATAGAAACCTGTGGTGACATATGGTGCCTGAGCCGGCCTCGGGGCCTGCTGTTTTCTAAGGACACCATTTCAATAAATCGCATACGATGATTTACTGATCTTAGATGTCCATCAAAATTAGCGGTTCAATGAATGACACGGTGACTGCGGGTCTGCCAGACTTATGTATTTCCATGTTTTTGTTTTATGTTTCTATGTTTTGAGGGATGGTTGTATGTAAAAAAAAACTGAGAAGCCAAAACAAAGCGTTATGGTTGTCTTTTTTAACATCTCAGAGATATTGAAAGGAATCCCGATTTGCAGTTATTTCATTTAAATTAAAAAAATGTCGGGGTATACCATACCACATTTCGGTATATCCATCCACGTTTTGAAGTTGGGCACGTTTCGGAATGCACCACTCCCCGATGCAATGCGCCTCACGTCGGTGGGAGTGTACAGGTGTTTTCCCACGATTATTAACCACGCACGGCACGAGACCCGGGCAGACCCCGCTCCCGTGGGCCCGCCCTCGGGGACTCACAGATACAATATTTGGACGTGCAGGCGGTTCTCACAACGAGGCATGGTTATCAATTCCTCCGCACCTGCACTGAGCTGATTTCCTGCCAGATCTCGGTTTAATATAGATTTATTTTCTCGGATGGCTATGAACATTAGATCCTAACCATCAGACGCGGAAAAAGCGTATAAGAGGAAACAATTCAAATACACAGAATCATAACGTTTGACAGAATAAATACAAGATGCAACTTCCTGTACCAATTTGAGCACACATAAATCGAGTGCGTATTTCAGACGATACAGAAACGTGTCAATCAAATAGACGTGTAAGTACGCTGAGAGCATACGAGGGCCCTCAATTGTGAGATTTGGGAAATAAAACACCAGTTTTTAACAGCATAACAAAATTTGTTATTAAAAGGTTGCCGCTTTAGGGTCTATTTTTACGAGCAATGGTTGATAAGAGGACCCAAATGTGAACAAACCAATAGACATCAATTTAGTCTGAGACACGATAAAATATATCGTTATGGGAATAGTGATATGTGGAGGATACAATCATGATTGTGGCAGTTTTGCAGAAATGTTACGACTCTGCCTTTAAGAGAGAGACGAGTGATGAAACACAGGCGGGAGGTGCCTGGAGATGAACACCTCAAGCGTGAGTGATTTTTATGGAGGAAAAACCATTTATCCCTGATAGATTTCTCTTCAAACTGTCGATTGCCGGAGCAAATATACGTCCCATATACAGCGCAAGAAAGCAGGAGTTAGATGGAGTCTTTTGACAGAAGATTGGCCAAATTGCCCAATTTCGTTCGTGACGACGCTATTTTAGCTATCTAATATCTAAGCGCTATTCCAGAGTGGTTAAAGCTTTTATCACACCCACATACAGGAGATTGTATCGTCAAGGACATTGTATGTAACGCCACGTGTTGCACAGACTGTGGCATAAAACTTCTTTTTAGTTATCGAGTAAGTTATTGCTCCCACCAGGCCATGTTTTCAACCGCACTCAGGTTGTTTGAGAACAGGAAGACTCAAGAAGTCATTTATGAACGATTTTGTTGTGTTTGCTTCTCAGTCCGATTGTGCGCATGGAATAGATAGTTAGAGGAACTTAATCATTGTGTGTAATTTTGAGCCGTGTAAGTTCGAATAAAGTGTACTGTTGTAGTTTTACAGAAAGCCGGGTGCTGACCATGGTTGGAGCCGCCAGTGCTGCAGAGTTGTGTCAGTGATCGCGTGACCTCGATCCAAACACCTGTCGCATCACCCCTGCCAAACTTTACCGGCTGCTATTATTCTCAGCTCAGCGGAACACGCCAGCCTTTTCTTTTTCTACACAGCTAAAACTTAGCATGGATGTCGGGCACTGCCCACCCCCTCCCAGCACCTCATATCCTTGTTGTCATCGTTTTATTTCTGCTCTTTTATTATAATGTACAACTGAATGAATATATTAAACAAATCCTTTGAGGTGAATTATTTTCAGAAAGGCTGCAAAAAATGTGCAAAACCACATGAGCCGCACATTTGCTTGGAGATTAATTAACAAGACAAGTTTTACTGGTTGAACATCTGTTACGTTTCAGCTCGCTCCTACTCGTGATATTGATATCAGCGGCTGATCTCATGCCATTAACTGTACGGAGGTAAAAGGCAAAAAGGAGCGAATGGCGTCAACTTAATCCTTCTGTAGCGGGACGCGCACCAAGATCAGGACTATAGATATTTTTTAACAGTTGGGCACATGTCATGTTACTTGTTCTCGGAGAAAAAATACTGAACCCGAAAATCAACATATCTGACGTGTCAATTATTGCACTCAGCTCCAGTTCGCAAGTGAATTTAGCTAGCCTCCTGGCCTTCTGTTTTCATCTAACGTAAATTCTCAGTTAAATTTCCGCTTGAAAATGTTCGATAACCAAGGAAATTATGGTTCCCTCAGAGCCAAGATTATGCTGTTGCAGGGCATCCATCTTTTCATCTTTGGTGGATATATATTTAGAGAGACACACACAATGTCGTGACTATTAAATGTCAGGCGTGTTATTAAACAGATAAGGATCTGTGTAGCGTCGAGTCCTTGGAAATGGATGGTGATCCAATAAAACATCTGCTAATCTCAACGGAGCCGTCGGCGGTCTGTGCCGACGTGGAGAATTATAAATCAGCTTTATCTGAACACAGATAGAAGTGCTGACTGGGCGGTCTGTGTGAGTAATGTGGGGGTTAGATATTGAGCAAGTGAAGGTGTTCAATGGCCAATTTAACTCACGCTGATACAAAGATTAAACGCTTCCACAACAGCAAAATGCCGCACGCTGTCATATTGTTATCATCAATTTATACAAATTACGCCACAACGGTTGCTTTTAATCAACTTTGGAGAGACGCTGGGAAGTTGGAAAGTGTGATTTATGTTTGATCTTGTGTTTCAACTTGAGGCTGAAACTATCGTTGTCACAAAGAAACGGTCTATTTTTCTCTTCTAGCATGGTATCTTACATTTTGCCATAACGATTTATGCCAGTGCCCCAGCGCCTTTTCAAATTTGACGCCAACGTTACATTATAATTTAGATTATAATTTTGCAATAAAGCAGGTCCTATAATTGCATTGTGTAATGTCATATTAATTGTAGTTGCCAAACTTTGAGAGCACTTTAAATAATAATTCAATGTGCATGGATATCGCCTGAAACTGGATTGGAGATATTCAAGGCATACGCCAAAAAGCAGTTCGCTGGCGAATGATAACAGATGTTATCTGAAACGTCTGACCGTTTCAAAAATCATACCCAGTTGCTTGAGTAACTGCTTTTTGGCGTATCTTATTACCTGGATGTCTAAATTTCATCGACGTATTCTAGCCATACCATCACTGTTGTAAGTTATAAAAAAGAACAATGTAGAACCAACTCAGAAACTAATTCCAGACAGTTATTGAGTATGTCTAGATGTGAACAGTGAACCTGATGGGCTTATCAAATGAACCGTTAAGATGACTCACATTTGTCTCTGCACGAGTTGAGAAGGTGGCGGCACCGGGTACTCTCCACCACGATGACGTAAACCGCGGGAAACATGGCGGGACCGGAGGGTAGAACACACCACAGGGTCCACTGAAGAACGGTCTGTCTGATCCTGATCCCGAAGTACGTCATGGTAAACATGAGCAGGGCGGGGACCCACGGGATGGCGATGATCAGCACCGCCGCCCCCATCCTCGCGAACACCGCCGCGTCCCGCTTTATTATCCTCTCCTCCATCGCCAGGGAGGCCTTCTTTAACTGTCCCCTGATACAACAAGGCACTGCGGACAGGCAGACGAAGATGGTCAGTACAATAGCGCAATTTAAGAAGAGAGTGAACTCGAGTTTATGCTCGGTTTTGGTTCCCTGGGGCAGGCACAAGACCTCGTGGTACGCCGTGACGGTCGGCGCGTGGTCCTTACTGAAGAAGATGGACAGAGCAGGAGGAAAGCCAGCTAAGATCAGGGCTGTCATCCACTCTGCGATGGCGATGACTTTGTAGACGGGGAGGTAGTCCTTGCCGCGGCGCATCCTGCGTGGACAGACCTGACGGACGAACATGCTGACGGTGATGGTGAGGCTGAGCCAAAGGGACAGCTCCGAGAACAGGATGCCGAGAACGCCTTCCACATTACACAGGATCTGTAGCGACGCCGCGGACAGGTGGCCGTTATGATGCAGGAAATCCCCCGTCACCAGGCCGGAGAGATACACCACCAGCCCGATGTTAGAACCCGCCAGGTTGTCCAGGAGGAGGATGTTGACGGCGCCTTCTTTAGGACGCCGCCGGCGGCATAAGAACGCGGCGTTCCCGACCAGAATCAGTCCGGCTACGGTACAGATGGCTACGGTTAGGGTCAGGTCTATAGAGCGGACGGGTGGGGAGAACCCCAGGCCGTCGTTGTCTGTCGAATTTGTCTCCATTATAAACCCTACATGTAGTCATACATATCTCTACATACACTATCAACAATACTTCCCGGTGCCGTGACCCGTAGAACTGACAGGTTCAAGCACCTATTGCCGGCTGCGATCGACTCTCATGGCCGCCACGCGAGCCGAGTACCTCTTCGGCAACTCTACACGTTGCCACTCTTCAGCCAAGACATATCCTTGGCGACGCGTTTCTCTATTCCCCGCCTCCAAGAAGTAGCGACGGCTGGGACAGCCGATCCTAACAGGGCGTGTGTGCTTGTAGTGCCGAGCGTGAGTCAATGTGAGATCATTAGCCTCAGACGCACGCGCCGCAGACTCTCATGCAATTTGAATTCCACATAAACAGCACGGTTGGGTGAGCTTGATGAGCGTAATGAATATGCACATCACAAAAGGGGCGTCCGCGCGGCAAGATCCCCTCAGACACGGCTTTCTGAAATACTTTATTCCGCTTTTGTTGACCTTGACGCAAAAGGCTCTTCCCGGTCGGACCTAGAAAGCACTTCTAGCCTCTGCAGCAGGCTTCTCGGTGGATGTTTAAAGTTTTTGCTGGCTTTCATACTACTGTTTTCTGATTGTTCAGTTGTAGTGCATCATTAGTGGCTCCCGTCTCTGTTGACAAATAATACGAAATACGAAAGTCAGAACATGGTTTCAGCTTGAAAACAGTGTCGCCACATCGAAACGTAAAGCCTGCCATGGAGGCTTACCCGGGAAGCAATTCGCAGATTGCCAATATCACAAGCACCCCTCTAACGCTAGTGACCTCTGACATTTCATCGCTTTCCGAAGTAAAGAAACAGGACGTTTGCAATAGTCTTTGCCCGGTTGTAATCCCGGTTAGGACGGCTGGTGGTTTAATTGGACGACGATTGGGGCGGTGTAGTCCGTAAGAGCTCTTCTTGTGATTTTGATACCCCGATATCCCTCTCGACAAAGCCCTGAAAGCAACCTTGTGCTTCTCTGATAGTTCCCTGTTGATAGCTGATAAGTTGAGAAAACCTCTCACAAAGTAATCTATGGATAAGGTGAGTTCAGCAATAACCGAGGGACGTTAATGCTTAGGCTAACTCCTTAATTCCCGAAAAGGACGTTATAATTGTAGTAGAAATCCGCCATGGACGGCCTGAGCCAATCTACAAGCCTGCGTCGTCGCTAGCGCTTGTCAGAAACAAATTATCTGCCGGGTCATTATTGGGATCGATCGTTTTTACCGACTGCGGCCTTTGAGAATAACAACAGTAATCCTGTGTCATTAATAACCGGCCTTCCACGCACAGGCGCGGCCTAGTCTCCACACAAGGCG
This sequence comes from Branchiostoma floridae, assembly GCF_000003815.2. NCBI lineage: Eukaryota > Metazoa > Chordata > Leptocardii > Amphioxiformes > Branchiostomatidae > Branchiostoma > Branchiostoma floridae. The sequence goes on along the minus strand of NC_049979.1, from coordinate 14,894,056 downwards.
TCCCGACTGTTCTACTGCCGTTTCTCACTGATTATCTCTTGTTTTCTGATAGAAACAGTGTTCGTTTGGCTCTTATTTCTACATAGCGAGATGTTACAGGAGACGGTAGCTCTCAGAACAATACAGCTATAAGAAAACAGGACGGAATCAGCAAAAGTACCCCGCCGCTGAGCCTCACATGGAAGCTAGCTGTCGTCACCCGCCGGTGGACCCGCTCCTCTTAATTGTATGATTAATGCATTCACAGACGAATAGCATCGCAATAAAAATGTATTGGCGCGTATTGCATTGCTGAAATATTAATATTTCCGGCCACTTATAAAAGTTGTAAATTTTTTCCGTGTCTCTTTACGAGGCACTAGGGTCATTTTTGTCTGGAGTTATCTCAAAGGGAAATTGTGCCATTTATAGAAACCAAAACCACTTACAGAGTCGTACGTCAAACCTGGTTTGTGTCATGGTCTGTTTTACTTCTGATAGCTGCTGACATTTATCTGGACCTGTCTTGTTAATTTGTTTATGGGCATACTTGTACTGGTATTCCTACCTGTGGGCGCATTCGGTCACAATCGTCGTACGATAGCTTTAAGACAACAAATTGGGGAAATACTTGTGATGTGTCCATCAAAGTCCAGCCTTCTTGTGACGAAAAGGTTGTCATGGCGTCGCTGTATGATACTTGGAGAAACAAATGGACGGACGACTGTGATCACAGATGTGCCTGGTGACCGCAATTTTCAAGCAGATGTTGGGGTGGAAGACGGTATCGTTTTCTGACTTGTCGATTTTCTCCAGTTCCGACAGTGTGGGTGATTGTCAGAGGAACTCAGCTGTAAAAAAATGTCCCCTATCTCATCATCTTACTCGGAGATGAGTATATCCCGAGAAGTCAAGTCAGCTCTCCACGTCAACGCTTCAGATGAACCATAGTTATCAGCTCCTCTAGCGGTATTGGTTTTAACTACAGTAGCCACCTGTTGTCCCTGCCGTTGTCAGAACTTTTCCTCGGCATGATGAGTGTGAGTCGGTTTTGAGATTAGGTGACCATAGGTCCGGCTTTTCTACGTCTTTTAGGTTTTTTTGTATGTCTGTAGTAGTTCTGTCCTGAGCATGATGTCTGTTCTGTCCATGAACCTGCTTACGGTAGTAGTAAAAGACAGACATGAAATACTGCATTTTAAGAGGCGTGTAAAACAAGCCGGAGCCATACACTTGCTTGGAGATTAGTCTCTGTACTTTTGTCGCGTCAACAAAGTTTCAATAGTCCCTGGCCGATAGTTACCTCAGAGTAACAATACCCGCCGCGTAAGTGAGAGTGGTAATCTAGCCAGGAACACACACAGGCACGACCGGTCGCCAACGTGAATCTTAAGTCCTTCAGTCACCTTTAAACGCCTTTTATCCAAGGTCGTATTTTTACGTATCAAAGCAGATCCATTGCCGAGTTGTTTCACGTTGTCGAACGTTGCCCAAACACCAACACGATACTGACCAAACATCGAAAATCCCCATAAATCATGTTCCGTCCTGTTTACGGGAAACCTGAGCTTGTGACGCCTTTCAGCGGGACCTACCCGATCCTACCGACAGGTGAAACGCGTTCCTTCAGCACTCTTCCAACGTGCGGCCTAAGAACTCCTGCGCAACGGAAGGGTCCATGACCTGTTGGAAAACACTCCAGTCACAAAGGAATTACAAACATACGAGGGAACCTGAGAAAGAACTGTGATCCCAAGACCCTGGAAATAAGAGTATATAAACTCAGCAACTGCACTGACCGGAACAAACTGTACTGGAGTTGTGCACTTTCGTGGGTTCTAGTACTAGTAGTAGAAAACAATATCTTCCAGGTTGAAAGTTCTCCTAAGGCTCGCGGACGCCTTACATCTCATTTTGGTGAGTCCTCTGTTGTTTACATAGCTATAGATTGAACAAGGGGCTCATGGGTGGTGTTCTGGTAGCATTTTGCTTGGCACAATTTTGACTGTCATATTTTTCGCTTGCCTTTAACTTCCAGAACAGACAAAAGCAGCACAAAAGCGGCAGGCAACAAACGGAACTCAAACGCTAAGTATAGACGTTGTAAGTTAAAGGCACACTTGAGATGGAACTGATTCTAGAATTTTAATAGTGTGATATGTGTGAACGATGGGAATTAAACCTAGAAGCAGTGGATTCACTAGCCTGGTAACATAGTTTGATCCTCATACCAGGAAGGTTGAATAGCCCACGGTAGCCTTACTCATAATTCAATTACACGTCCTTTTCTCACGCTGTCGTGTTGAGAAATCCAGACCATTGTTGGAGGAAGTTAGTCTGGTTTATTCACCAGAGCAACGCTGCAATAAGATGTAAACTTTAGTCAAGGCAGCACCAATTCTGTTAGTTGTGGCAAGAATGCACTACCAGAGTGAACAACTGCCATATTTCGTACCTCAGCCAACTTTTTTTAATAGAAAACAAAATACTGCAAACACCTGGTCAAATCGCTGTAGGCAAAAAGACGGTAGTCAAATATTAAACCCGCACACGAAAAATGTTGTTGGAAGATGATATACTGTTGCAGGTGACGGAAACTTTTTTCTCAATGTGTGAAGTTCGTGTTCTTGAAGCGCTTTCACCTGACGTGACCCACATCCGGCACCGGGGAGCTTACAACTTGACCGCGGCCGGCCAGGGGTCACCGCTCTTTTTGTAGAGGAGTAAATCTAGATGTTGTTTTTCTCTACCTGCCATTGATACATCTGTCACACCCCATGTATCACATATAGAAGCCCCAGGTGTGACGAATGTAAAAATATCTGTCATTCACCTTAGACACTAGTTTGATCAAGCACTGGCGAAATTTATGGCAGGCTTCTTGTATTTGCCTGTACCTTTCACCGAAGTAAGACTGCTAAAAACTGCAAAATGCATGCCATTTATAGAAACAAGACTAAGCACGCGGGAGAAGACTTCGGGGACTCGTTGATGATGGCGAGCTCCTTTCCGAGCGTCCTGTCCCCGACGGGCGGCGAGCACGACCCAACTCTGCCAGGCGACTCCCCGGTGATCGTCATTCCAAAGACTGCCGACACCGTCATGAAGGTAAATACATCTGCTTTTCTCCTTTTGTATCTACTTCATTATGTTGGTGGTTTTTCTGTCTTTATTTCACCAACGACATCATCATTATACTGGCAATATCATCATCATTATCATATCATTATAAGGTGCGGCACCAGAACGACATCCACAACCGCAAACGCCAGGAGGCGGTGAAGTCGGCGCAGCTCCAGAGAGATGCCGTCATCAAGTACCTGACAACAGAGCAAAGACGTCTTCAGCTACGTCTTGCACAGCTAAGGTCAAAGACAGCCGCTGTTACTGGGTATCTGTCGGAGGCGAGATCGCCGAGGACAGGTAGGAAGGCGCTAAGTCATGGTCATGACCTGTTTATTTCCCAGCCACAACGGGGAAGGACAGCGATGAGTGATCGGCCCGTCCCGTCCCCACCAAGCACGGCGCCGGTGCGGCCTGTTAGAGACTCAGCTAGAGACTCCTCAAGGCAACGTTACAGCGCTGGGAAAGAGAACGACCCGTTAACACAAGAAGGCGCCCTGCATTCAGGGACGCAGTACCGCGACCACTACCTGGTCAGCACCCCGCCAAACGTCCGGCGCAGGATCGTCGGACAGACCCGCTACCTGGTGCCGCCTTCGCCGCTCGCCTTTACGACATCTCGATCAGCGGAGGAGGTAAGGACGACCAAAACACCCCCTGGCAGCCCCGTGCTTAACGGTCTTCAAAGGGCGGACTCTTCTGATGAACATCTGTACGATCCAGCCTCACCGAAGGCGTTTCGGCTGTCCCCGACCGGTCTAACGGATGCGAAGAAAAACTCGACGACGTTTCCTCCCATCCACGCGCACAAGTCTGGAAAGAACTTCAAGAAGGTGTCCGACGTGGAGGCGTGGAGAATCCACAACTTAGCGCGCGAGTACCTGCCACAGCCTGAGGTAACTCTGTCTCCTCCGTCCCAGGAAAAGTGGGCCCATACATTGGCTTCTTACCAAACTAACGGAGCGCCAGACGCCGACGCACCGGCACCTGCAGATGACGACGCCGTGGAAGCGGTGAGCCAGGGGCAGCGGCCGCCGTCCATGTGTTTTGATCTCCACTTCGGATCTCCGTGGGAGCGGCCAGACTCGGGAAGGAGCTGCGGCTCGACATTAACCGCTAATGGTTCCGTCTACTCCGAGATGAACCAAGACGAGCTGTTAGTGCTGCCTCGCAGTCGGGCGCTGGCCTATCTCCACCCGAACACCTGTGTGCAGATGAAGCCGTCGGAAATCGTCTCGAAGATCGAGGTAAAGACGGGTAAGACGGGGATTATGGCGTGGCTGGGGGAGGGCTCGTGCGGAATGGGGCGCGCCATGAGAGAGACCGCGCTCCGTAAGAAACAGGACCATTTCAAGGATTAGTCTTATCAAGAGGTATTTGGCACAGACGTAGACCGTGCACAAGATTTTACGATTAATTGTTGCTATGATTCACTGTATATACCTGTAGAAATGTAGGTCTACAGAAGTCTAACCTAGTCCTGTCAATAGTTTGAGTAAAAAGTTATATCAAAGGCTATTTTTGTCTTTGAAGAAGGCATTTTTACTTAAAGGGCATCCAAACTGAGTAAACGAGTACTAAAAGAATGCAAACGCCAGTCGTCTGCCTGGGAATTATAGGGACAAGCTGGCTAGCCCAGGTACCTGGTCACTCAGTGTTGTTTCAGATACATCAGTGATTTAATCAAGTTCATGGTTTTCCTTACAAATGCTCAAGTTCGAACTGAAATCAATGTTAAACATGAACATAAATCACAGTAAAATTTTCAAGATGTATATTCATATTTCAGTAATAAACAGAATGTTGCAGTGTTCTCCTGCCATTGATTATTGCAGTACTGTTTTACATGATAGGGGCTTAACATGTACACTAAATCTTACTCATTCCTGGACAAAGATTATCAACAATGATCCATTGTTTACTTTTATACCTATAAACCTATAAATTGCTGCTAAGAAATGGAGGATGTCAGGGTACCTTAGCAGTACCATATATGAAAGTCCGGGAAACACCTGTCTGTGCTATCTGTCTGAGTTTCCACAGGCTGTCTAAAAGTGAGCACTGGAAACACCTTTATCAGATTTCTGGTGAATTCTTAGTCTCTAAGACTTTAAAGAGGATCTGTCAGTGCTATCTGTTTGAAGGAGTCTCTGTTGGGTGACTTAAAGACAGAGCAGACAGCATCTTGATGAGACTTGAGGTGGGAAGACTCAGTTCCTTCAGTCTCAGCACCAGCTCAGGAATACTGAGGGAGCCTGTATGGGAAGCAACAACAGAAGATCGTGTTTGTGAACTGACTAATTTATGGAAGTTCTTAAACCCAAGCCTTGAATCCCCCACCTACATTACATGTTTTACCAGCAATTTCGATTTCTTATCTGCAAATTTCAGGTGCTCATTTGGAGCCCTTAGACCCAGTATGGGCAGCAGTAACGCAATACTTTGTTTGTGTGAACTGATACAAAACCTGACAAATGGCAGCAGAGGAGACAAAACATGATAAATGGCTGGGGGAACTTGAAAGGGAATCAGGTCAGGGTCTGTAACAAAACCTGTTGTAATAGTTCAAGGCACGGATCGTGCCCCCTGCACATTCCAAAAACGTGAGTGGCAGTATGAGATTACTCAATCTTTGTTACATGTTTCTCTCCTTCATCAACAGCACAAGGGATGAAAGAACACTACCTGTCCCTAAAGAATAACAAACCATAAGCTGGGGTGATATGGTTCACAAATGAATCACAACGGCTAAAAGAGCATTGTTTTTCACATCTCCACAGCGTACTTGAATGGCTCAATATCAAGACGTGGGGAAGTGTGGAGGGCTGCAGATGTTGAAATTGGGTTTGAAAGAAAACATTTCACAAAATAAAATCTTGTAAAATTGTCCATTCCCTAAACTTACTTAACTCAAAGGTTTATGTTACATTTCACAGCAGCTTGTTTACAGCTTTCCATGGTTACTAGTAACCTTGGGAAAGGCCGAGGGCAATACACTGATTTGTCTTAATTGTTTTAGCAGCATACAGATGTCTAATGACTGCTAATGGCAGGCCCATTATAGGACCTTTTGTTGTGAGAAAAGATACAGTGAAGTCTGAATTTTTGTTAAGGGAAGGTGTAGCTAGCAAGCTATACACACAAACACATTACCATACAATAGATCTGAAGCAGAGTAAATTTGATTGACTAGCAGAAGTAAGAAAAACAAGTTCTTGTTGTAAGCATCTGACTGCCTGACTGCGAGGGTATGAGCTGAAGCAGTGATCCAATGCAGAGATCATACAAGCATTGTAATATATATATTGATTAATAATATTAATGTGATATTATGGATAAGACTATCATTTATTTGTTTATCTGAATAAGATTTCTTTTTTCTCCACCACATTTGCGCATGTTATCCATGGAGACATGTCTGCATGGTCTCTTGTCAGTTCCCTCAGATTTTAAAGCTCTTTATGGCCAACTAAATCCTAATTCTGCTCATGCAGCATATCTGGGGATATAAACTACTATCCTACAATCTGTTGCTAGGAGATTTCTCCACTAATACCTACCATCTGTTGCCATGGAGATGCCTGACTGTACCAGCTGGTGATGAGGAGGAATGCTATAAAACACCAGGAAACAGGACAGCAGACCGTCGTCAGGGGCGATGACCCCTTCACGGATGTACCTCCCAACAGCATGGCCAGACCCTGCAGGCAGGTAGACATGGTGAAATTCATTCAACAAGAAAGTGTTGTGGTTCTTTTTATCATAAAACAGATTTATATGTGTAAAATATGCTAGTGATAAGAGTTGGAAGGACTGTCCAGAATTCTTGGCACCTACTTTTCAGCCATTGGTCCAGGCAACTGTCAATCTTGCTCCTCAGGCTGAGTAAGAACTCATCGCTTAGCAACGGCCTGCCCCGGTCCTGCCCCTGTTGCTGGGCTGCCTTGTGGAAGGCCAGCAGCAGCTTCACCTGGGCCAGCTGTAAGGAGCTAGGACACACCTGCAGACTGTCCACCACCTGCAAGAGGGGGGGATTGAGGCAGTCAGGAGTTGTCCCTGGTCTAAAGTTTACACTGTTGAAAACTGATTGACAGACCTAGAAAAAAACCCCTTAAAACAAAACTGTGGATGGACAAAGGCCTCTCCCAACATGTAACTATCTTGAACTATCTTTGATTCGAGCCCATAAAAATGAGGAAGCCACACGGCAAGACATGTTTGTTGTATGTTGGTTCGAATAAAGTTCCTGAACAGGGAACATGCGGCTCCAGCGTCTTTTCTGAAGATGTGGCGTAAGTGTGAACGGTTGGCTTGAGGTTGTCCTTCCACACATACTATCTTGAACTATCTTGTTCGCAAATAACAGAATGAACTAACTAGCCTGTAAACCCTGATGAAGGCTCTTTCATACGGCATTGGTTGGGTAGTGGTATGTACAGAAGAGGTGCATTTATACCTGCATGGCTGCCAGGTGTGTTGGCACCAGATCAGGTTTCTCCTGGGTGATGCACTCATACAACAAGGAGGCCACACAGGACAGCTTCTCCTGCTCCTGGACAGGTGTGCACAGGTGTACATTAGACACAATAGAGAAAACAAAGGCTTTCTACACAACTCCTACTGTACATGATATCTCAATGAAAGGTTTCCACTAAACTACAGGTCAATCAAAGCACCAATGTCACATACATGTAAAGTGCCATGATTACAAGAATTCTAGTCACTGTTTCGTGAGATTGGGGTCTCCGGACAATATCATATGTAACATGTTTCTGGCTTTACTTCAGAAGTAATGGGACAAGTGGAGAGTTGGCTGTTGTCGGGTACATGTACAAACCTTTTCAGTGTCTGTCTTGACTGTACAGAAGTAGTCAGCAAATGCCTCGACATTAGGGTCTGACGAAAAGGACTTCACTTCCTCCGCCTGGAACACAATATAGACAGAGGATGAAGCACTGTGAGATGCAATTTCAACAAGGCAGGTTGGTGAAAAATACTACCCTGTCCCATGTTTGCCTCAACATACTAGTAAAACACATACTAAAACAGTAAGAGTTATGTCTCTTCCCTGGTGCTACCTTGTCGGATGTAACTCCACACAAATGCTGTGTACATACCGTAACTGAGTGGTGTCTTGACTCCCCACCAATGGAACTCTGAGCAAGAAGACTTCTGAAGCCCTGAAATGAAAGATCAGGTTCCCTGAATGTTAACACATGGAGTTCTTTACATTTCTCTCTAGAGTGGAATTTCTTATAGTCAGGTACAGTAGAGGCTTTTTCATTGCATAGTTTTTAACAAGGTAAGCTGGTTATTTGATCTACAGGGCCTACATGTGACAGGCTCTTGTTGTTTACATCACTAGCTATGGTTGAATGTATATATGAAACTGGTGTGTTATGCCAGAAGGCAATAATAGCAGTAGCTGTATAAAGATACATACACATGTATAAGAAATGTACTGAACAACACTAAAACACAGTGGCTGGGAAAAGATTTGTACCTTAGGATCGTCTGAGAAGGACATGTGACCAGCTCTTTGTTTAACATACACCACACCACCGTTCTTCAGAAGTTCCCTGGAGGAGGCACATCAACAGTAGGTGCATTTTCAACAAGGACTTGGAATAAAAAGAAACCTGTTAATAACCTGAGATTTACAAGTAATGGCAAATAAGAAGGGACATGCTGAAATTGATGACAAAAACTAAATGATACCTGAGCATGTCAGCATTCTTTTGGGTGTCAATGGTGATCGGCCAGTATCTGGGGCCCAGAATGGAAATCTGGGAAACACAATGACAATGTGCTATCAGAAACACTTGTAGATATGATAAGAAGCCCAAACTAATAATATTTCAGTACAAAAACTGTGAATTGGTCCGATGAAAAAAAATCTTGCACCTGTCTGAGTCTGCTGATCTCTGGCAGGATGCTGGGAGCCATGGTCTCCACACTGCACTCCTTGTGCCACTGGGTTTCCTGGGGGCAGTACAGGGGCACATTGCAGCTCTATCAATATAATGCACTTGGACTGACAATTTCATACAAAATTCCTATTCAAGGCAACTATATGTGTTGGCATTAGAAAGTCTGTTTAAACTAAGGAGATGCTGTACTTGTAATGATCAAGTGGAGTTATACCTTAAAGATAAGCTGCAGTTTTGTGTAGCAGGCCTTGTTGGTATCCACATCCCGTGGTAGCAACAGTCGTGGCTCAGCAGCCAAAACATACAGGTGTCTGAGGGCCTGCAGATGGTACCTGAATAATAGAACAAACATGAAGGAGATATAAGCTCAAACTGTTTTTTTGATGAAATATTGATACTAGAATTTTACAAAATTAGCACTTAAAGTGGCTTGGTCTTGGCATCTAGTCTGGGTATCACATGCTGGTACCTTACATCTGCTGCAATAAACTGCTTTCAACTAGCCTAGGTACCCACATGGTACCAACATGTACAATCCTTTAGTAACTCCAATTGTTTGTTAGTTACTACAGGTAGTGGACATAAAATAATCACTGGGCTTGAAATTCACTTTTGGGAATACAGTAGATGCACCAGTGCACCAGACCTAAAAATGTTGGTCTAAAGAAAAAATTTGTGGCTCAAAATGTAAAACAAAGTACATATATTACTAAAATGTCACCAAAATCTAATTACAAACCTTATTGCCTTTCATCAGAGCTAAAATCTGAAATAATAGCTAAATAGAATTTTAAATAACCAATATAACAAACATTTTATGTCAAGTACTGTAAATGCAGAAATGTTCGCGGTGGATTAATGTTCGCGGTTTTCGCGGTGACCACTCCACCGCGAACTTAAAACCACCGCGAATATTTTTCTATTATGGTATTAGACTTCAGTCTATGATGTTACCGCGAACTTAAATCCACTGCGAAAGGTCCTTTTTCCCGCTACCGTGAAATTAAATCCCTGCAAACTTAAATGCATTTACAGTATATGGTGTATACTATAGTACCTTTTGGGTGTGAGATTGTCCTTACCTGTTGTCATTACTGTGTGCAGGGTACTTGGGAAACAGGGCACACAGCAGGACAGCTATGGACTCAGGGCTGGTGTTCAGGGAGTATCTATACGTGGGAAACAAACTTTGCTATAACGGCATGCTTGTGCATGACATATGGTAGATCAGAGGTGTACATTTTGTAGGTACTGCATATAGATAACTGTCAATTACTTTTATATTGTAACAACAATGTCAAACACAGCAGACCTGCTGTTTTGCAATAGTTAAGTTAAAAAAACACTTGCTATCAATATACAATGTTCACATAATGTAGATTACCATCATACCATAGCATGAAGTACATGCAACTCAACCCTTTGGCTTCTCCTCTTGCATGCATGCTTACTTCACCTCGGGCTTCCCTAGAACAGGGCTTCCTTTTCCAAAAAAAAGGGAGATTTTTACATCACTGTTGTAATTATTTTGCTGTAGCCCCCTGAGAACTGACCTTCCCCCTCCCAGGAACAGCAGGCCCAGTGCGGAGTGGACGGCCATGTGCATCCCGTAGGTGATCTCCGGCAGCATGCGGTGGTGCAGGTGCCGACAGATTCGCAGGACGCCCAGGTCGCCTGTCCCTGCCATCACCAGCGACAGTGACACAACAATCACAACGAGGCAGGCTTCCACAATGTGCCGGCCAGCCTGGGGAAACAGGTAGCATGGATGTACTAAACTTTAACAAATCAACACTAAAATTGATTGGGACTTACCTCAGATTTTCATGCAAATCCTTAGTCTGAATTCACTGTAAATGGTTCATTTTGCAAAAGCAGCTTTTTTTTGCAAACACAATTTTGCAGCTGAATTGCCATCCAAAATCAAAAATCAAAGGGGACAAACAGCAAACCTACCTGCTCAACAAGTGACTGCTTTCTTGTCAGCAAGATGACATCATTGGCAAATGAGAACTAGAAAACAAACACACTGTGAATACCATGTAGGATTAATACGATACCATGTAGGGCTATGCGAAATGAACCACAATAAAACATTGTCATACAACTATTGAAAAATGAGTACATGTGCTAAAATTATCTGACTGTAGAATCAGCCAGAGTTGCTTTATTTGCAGTCTGACATCAGATTTGGAGTATCCATGAAACAACGTCTGCATGATCCAAAGCACAAAAGCATTACCAGAGTCTGGTAAGCTTCCTGGTTAGCTGTGCCTGCAAATCTGAGGCCCAGGACCAGACAGGCTCCTGCCACGATGTTGGCCTTGGCTTGACTGGAGTGAAACAAGAGTGAAATCATTTGAATTTAGAGTCATCTATGTTTGTGATTAACAATGTATATAATTTGATACAAGTTGGACCTTAAAACACAGCAGTCCCCACCTGACTGTCTGATAGTCTATCCCCAGGGCTGTAGCTTGTGCCTGCACCTCTTCTTTCTTCTGTTTGAAGGCAAACTGCTCCACAATCTGGGAGGGAGAAATCACAATGAAATAACAGCTTACAGATATGGTACCAGTCCATTTCTTACTAAGTAGTATGGAACTGGCAAGACATGCAACATGAAACTAAGGCCCAAACTCCTTACATTACTGGCTATCTAATACAAACCAAGCCTTTAAAAATTCAAAAACATCCATTGACCATCGTACCTTGGGTATGTTTCCCCAGATCCACTCCTTAGTGGGCTGGATGCTGTCCCACATCACTAGTCCCTTGGCAATCACCTAGAGGTGATAAGACACAAAACAGCAAATCTTAAGAAAAACACTAGTGGCTGTACCAGAGGAACACTGAACCAGGAAAAATTAAATAAATTTACCCATATTCTCATATTTGGCCATTATACCACGAAATATATCACTTTATCTTCTGATTTCTGAATACTTATTGGACAGACATATCTGAAATGCTTCTGCAAGCATACAATGGCATTTTAGTTGCATACGTGTACAGTATGATTGAGAACGGTGTTACACTTACCCTGAGCATGAGGAAGTCTGGCCTCACAAACTCCAGGAGGAACTGTGTGTCAGGAGGAGACAGCCACTGGGCAACAGATCTGTGGGACAAAACAGTGCAACATTTGTATGTTACATGTACAACACTTCATGGATAGCATAAGATTACAGCAAATTTGAACCTGTTGTACCAGTCTTATTATGCACTTTCCATGGAACGTTTGATTTAACTCAAGTAAGATAACATCAATTCCAATTGTTGGTTGTTAAATATTACTCATTGGAAAATCACAGAACCAAGGAAATAAATTGGGACAGCCTAATAGGTATTTGGAGTACAATGGTCAAAATGGGATTTTAAGAGCATTTATGGGATTACTAAAAACTATACTTAAAGTGCCTTACTGGTTGTTAGTCCGGAAGAACATCATGCCAAGAGCTATGGTTGCCCCTGAAGCCGTCACATCAATGTTCACCTGGTCACCCTCCTGAGAAAGAAAGTGGAAACTGTATGTTACAGCAACATAAGATAATCCATTTGTGCAAGGAACCATAAGGCCATCTACATCAGGGCACACCACTCATCTGTATGGCCAAAGGTACCTCCAATGCCAGCATGAAATCCTTATCAACAACCAGCTTATGTGACTTATCACTGTGCAGATGGAGCACAAGATACTCCAACAAAACTGGACACTTTAATGGAGAGAGAAAAGAACAAAAAATCGTCACCTTGATGGAATAACTTGGAGACTTAAATTTATCCTTTTGTGGCCCCATCTGAAAGAACAACACAGAGAGGAAATGATTGTTTGGCTATTCCATGTGCATATCTTCATCACATATCTTGTCTTCTGAAGGTACCTTTGCTACTTGCTTTAACTCACTTTACATGTGATACATGTATTCCTTATTTAAAAAGCTGATCCAACCTGGTATGATATGGAACATTGAAAAACACATCCAGGTATGGTACAAACTTCACTAACCAGCGGTTTCTTGTGTCCCCCCACCATGAAGTGATACAGCTGGTCAGCCATGTTTAGATCAGCCAGCCCCCCACTCTCTCCTCCAAGCTGCAACATAACAAATACTCTGTCTTAAGTGTTATCAAGACTGCCATTGAGAAAACAAGCTGTCTGTGATGTATAATGTGACAAACCAATAAAACCAATACTAGTAACTAGTGAAGAACTTACACCAAATGTCACCATGCCCAGAGCCAGCCCAGCTGCCAGTGAATAGGACTCCCTGTCTGTGCAGTTCTCCATCTCAGGGCCAGGGGGCCTTCCTGCACAAGCAAGACACAAACGATGAAAGATGCGTTTATTTTGTACAACAAATAAAGATCAATAAAGAGTTCATTCATTCCATCAGGTTTGTGTGACCTTGTCAGAAGGGAAGAGAACATGTAATGCAGAAATGCATAGAAAACGCTTGTTTTCTTCTCTCAAAATAACTGTAACAGTATACCACTGTAGTAGGGCCTCTGTCATCTACCAATATCCAATCCCCTGCCCCCAGTACACCAGCCCCATCCCATCACCGTGGTAACCCCACCCCCATCACCATGGTAACCCCACCCACCTATCTCCTGCAGCAGGACCTCTGCCATGTGCCTGTGTCCAGTCCCCTGGTACACCAGCCCCACCCCATCACCATGGTAACCCCACCCAACTATCTCCTGCAGCAGGACCTCTGCCATGTGCCTGTGTCCAGTCCCCTGGTACACCACCCCCACCCCCATCACCGTGGTAACCCCACCCCCATCACCATGGTAACCCCACCCACCTATCTCCTGCAGCAGGACCTCTGCCATGTGCCTGTGTCCGGTCCCCTGGTACACCAGCCCCACCCCCATCACCATGGTAACCCCACCCACCTATCTCCTGCAGCAGGACCTCTGCCATGTGCCTGTGTCCGGTCCCCTGGTACACCAGCCCCAACCCATCAGCATGGTAACCCCACCCCCATCAGCATGGTAACCCCACCCCCATCACCATGGTAACCCCACCCACCTATCTCCTGTAGCAGGACCTCTGCCATGTGCCTGTGTCCGGTCCCCTGGTACACCAGTCCCACCCCCATCACTGCGGCGACCTGTACGTTGTGTGCGATGTCCAGCTCGGTTGTTGTGGGGATGAGCAGTGCCGGCACATGGATACTCAGCATCCTGGTGGTGGCCGCGTCCATTGTGCCTCTCCTAGGGTGGGGAATTGTTAGCACCGGCATCACGTTTTTTAACCACAGATTTTGAGTGTATTCTGATTTATGATCAACTTAAAGACTACTTTTCTGTGGTCACTGGACAAACATAGACACAGCCTTCAAAGCTCATCTTAATCGAAGTACCATTTCCACCTTTTCATAATGCCATTGTATTGTCTTAACAATTAGTGTGTTTGGCTGAGAATCCAGAGGTCCTAGATTCAAAGACATTCTGACATAAACCCAGAGGAAGGATCTGGAGAGGGATGGGCTCTGCTTTCCAATACTTTGCCCTAGACATAGCGGATATCAACCATGTGACCTCAAAAACTACTTATCAATAATAACCAGTTACTATAATGGCTTGGTTAAAATGATAGTGATGCTGTTTTTCATGAAACACAGCAATAACTAGTGGTGCGTACCGGTTCGCCGAACCGGACTTGGACTTGCTATAACTTTCGGTTCAAGTCCGGTTAAAACCGGAACGTCGAAAACCGGTTTTCTGGAAAACCGGATATCTCTTTCTTATTGTATACTAATATCATCTAAAACAACGCTAGATGCCTATGTAACTTTATTAATCGCAGCCAACGGGCCAGAAAATAACGTATTTCTGCGAAAATAAATTGTCCTACCGCCATAAGCGGGCCAAGCACATGGTCGCGCCACGAGAACCTTCTTTCAAAATCCGGCAACGCGGCAAAAATGACAGGTTCACTTTGGCAATATTACCCATGAAAATAAAGCATGTGGATTTGTTTATCTCCAGGTATGGGTTTTAAGTCCCATATCTTCTGAAAATGAAGAAAATTTCCGAGATAAACAAGCTAAAACAAATCTCCGGCGACTGTTGACATTTGCCGCTTGCCGGGATACTTCACTGAAAGCATGGGTGAGCAGCTTGTTAAAAAGAAATACCGACACGTTTTATTAAAAAAAAAGTTTAAGTTCATCAACTTATTTTATACCTCCTGTCTTTATCTTTGTAACGAATAAATTTACAATTAATTTGTAAGGTTAAATGTAGAGTATAAAAACACAGCACGCATCCTTTTCTACCCGCATTACAGTAGGCTATCCTATTGACCCCTATGACCTCGCAAGCGCCATTTTGAAATTTCGGCCGTCAAAAAAAAAGCGGAAAAGGTCGGATTTTGCCGTGATTTCCCGATAGTTTTCATTAAAAGTCGATGTTTCTACAACTTTGAAAATGATGCAGTCGTCTTTGGCAATATCTTTATAGCATGCGGCCCGGTCGAATGTGGTTGCGGGTGCCGGAGACGCAAATTATGTGTCGCCTAGAGCAAGTCGCTTTATGCTTGTGTCTATATGGGAAAATTAGCGACCGTCAAAAACCGGACTTATAAGTCCGGACCTGAACCGGAATCTTTGGACTCGAGTCCGAACCTGAACCGGAACGTGAGCTTCGGTACGCACCACTAGCAATAACCATACTACCGTATATCAACTACCTGTGTACCTTTGTTCCTTGGGTAGTCTTTGTGGAATGGAGACTGCAGAATAAATTTAAGAAATCATCTGTACAAAAATAACTTACTTTGCAGCTGCCACCCCCAGCAGCACCCCTACACTGGTGAGTTCGTGACCCCTGTTCAGGTAGTCATGCAGGTTCAGAGTGTTCAGGTTCGACAGGTAACCATTCAGACCCAGCGCCATCAGGAATCCTGCATGCTCATTGGTCAGATCAGCACTCTTCGGCTTGTTGTAGACGATCCATGAAGACTCAATCTGACAGGAAATGGGAAGAGTTTACTAAAAATACCCTCTATAGATTTTAAGTCTTAAAGATAAGAGGAAAATGTTAAGAAAGGACATATTGGTTGGAAATGTTTCGAAGAGATGCTGCTTAAAGATTTCCACAAGTATTCAAGAAGAGAGCCACTAATGTAGCCTGGGTGCCATCCTGCGTAGTTACAGCAATTCCTACGCAGGATGGCATACAGGATAGAGAAGAGCATTAAGAAAGACCAGATACAGTACATATATACCAAATTAGGTTCACATGATCAGTAAGATAATCTTTTCATTTTTTTACTTTTATTGGAAGTAGCTGGCTTTCTATTGTGAAACAGGGGCATCTCAAACTCAACACAAATATAATGTTGTGTATTCAAACTACGTGAAGCGTCATGATTCTACCTTTGATGACTCAGGAGCGACCTTGAGTCCGGCTGCGACACCGTTGTGGAAGGACGGCCACATATTCATGTTGGTAGGAACCTCTATTCTGGACAGCTCAATGGTGGTGGTTCTGGGGTCATGGGGCAAATCAAAATTCCATTTAAACATTTTTGATGAAGAGGCAAGCACCTTAATTGATATCAATGAAGATTTTTAAAATCATGTCTTCGGTCACAGAAAAGAACATAAAAGATACATTGTCATCTCAAGTCTTTGAATGTTACAAAAAGTGCTCTGTCTATACAGGGTACGGGAGATACAATGAAACCTTTCCCTACCTGGGTGCAGGTGCCTTGCCAGTCAGGTTGAGTTTGGGGATGGGTAGCGGCTCCGTCAGTACAGGGTGGTAGGTGCACAGGGTAAACATCCCTCTGGTTAACAAACAAGACAGTCCAAAATTACTGTAACTACTAAGATATGTATTAGGCTGCAATAAAACTATCAAAGTCTGCAAAATATTAATAATTACCGATGTATAGAGACATTAAATTAGAAAAGAGGTGTAGTCAGTTAATGTTAGTATTTTGATGATGTATAGGATTGGTACTTTGAACTATGTGGCTGCTATCTGGTAATACAGATACAGAATCAGGTGCTGACCTTCCCACCGGCAGTGCCATGGTCCTCTGGCACACAGACAGCAGCTTCATCTCCTGCTCCTCCAGGTAGTCATGGTCACTACGGGAGGGAAGATGGATGTGAAGATAACTTTATCTATTTCTGGGGTTGGATCTGTACACATTTGCCCCTATGGGTCGATATGATCATGAAATAATCATAAAAAGATCAGCGGCACAGTGAGGATACAAGTTATACAAAGATAATGTGGTTTGATAGAGATTGTATGTTGAGCTGCTGTACATGTACCTGACTTCAGGTTTCTGCACCACATGCACCGTGGCAGGTTTGGATGACTGCAGCAGTTTGCGCACCTCCTGGACCCGCAAGTCATCTGGGAACCTCAGCTTCAGCAGCTGGGGACAGGCAGAAAAAGTGAGGACCATGACTTATGAAGACCATCTGTGTTGGGAAGTGACATTATCATGACAACAATCTGTGGGACTTCTTCCTTATAAAGAATATCAAGACATTACAAAGTCATTCCAAGTAAAACCTACCCAACATCACCTCCAGTAACCTTTATCTTACATATTGAAATTTGTGTAGAATGTCCTAAAGGTACCCAAAAGGCAATAACTATCCAGTAAACATCTATACAGAAGTATGGATTCTAGCATGGAACATTGGGGACGGGGTTCCAATTCAACATGTAATGATTAAAACAAGTAAACAGCCACCTCTTGGTCAAGGGTGTCCATGCCATCGTCATCTTCTGTTGCTGTGAACAAATTCTGGAAAAAGAAGGGATTTCAAAAATAGCAGTCCTTCCACTGAAATGTCTGCTGAGTCTTTGTATGCAATTGATACAGTAAAGTGTATCATAGCATGCAGTACTAACAGTCTACATCTAAGTACATAGACTATTTATCTTCCATACCTTATTTTAGTGATAATAGAAATTCTATTATTGCTAATTCTAGTGGTGACATAAAAGCACAGATGGCCAAATTGTAGGTACGGGCATTATATAGTAAGTAGAAGAGTAAGAGCATCATGTATGTAGAAGTTGTACACTACTTGCCTCCTCTGGTGTAGTTTTGACAAGTCCTTTGCCCTTTGACTTTAACTGCATACCTAAACTCTGCTGACCTACATGAAGTACAAGAGAATCAACACCTAGTATACTGTATAATGATAAAAACATGTTCCACCAAAAACTCATGTCTTAAATGCAACATAAGCAGTGCTCAAGAGACGAAAAAGCCAAATGTCCCAATACAAATACCATGCAAGGATATGTAGTGAACATTGCTAACTTTTTTAACAGCATTTTCAGAAAAACATTTAGACATAAGGTGAATCCTATTATGAGGCTAGAAACATAAATGGAGACCTAAAATAAAGTCAGATTGGCTGCGCAAAATTCAACATCACAAAGCCTACCACTATACTTACTACCAATGAGTTTGTATGCTGCGGCGGGGAAGTCTGTGGGCATGCTGCAGCGACACTCGTGGATGGCCACACGGAGGGGGAGGGAGACACCGAACGGTAACATCTCCAGATCCTCTGCAGTCATCCCGATCTCTGTCATGTGCAACACCACACGCTCGCCCAGCCGGTAATTCTGCTTAAAGTCCAGGCTGACTCTGGGGGATTAAATGAGCCACTTGTATGAAGAAACTGCCAGGATACAATTTAAGATATAGTGACTTGAATTCAATAGAAAACTGGTGAGGCCATGGCATGCAATACAATATCGATAAACAATACATCATTTGTGGTGACTAATTAAGGGTTAATGACCCACCCCGAGGTGCATATGGTATCATAACGCCTGGTCCTTTGCTATAACCACCGAATAAAACCACCGAGTGAGCGAAGCGAACGAGGTGGTTTTATGAGGTGGTTATAGCAAAGGACCAGGCGTTATGACACCATGTACAGCGAGGAACAGGCGGGTTATTAACGTTATTATCATATAGCCTACCCAAACTTACAAACTCCTGTATGACGCATAGATCCCTTGGTACCATACGTGTGAATTCCTTTATCGAATTTGTTCTTTGGTACATGCATTTAAAAGGAGATTACAGATTGCATTTTGAAACCAAAGTTTCCACAGAAAATATTCGAAACATTGTAGTCTTTGGCTCTTTAGAACAACAAAACATTATTAATGTTAACAGAAGGAGCCATTCCCCTCTTCTTGCAGTCTGTTCTTATTCCCTCTGCTCTGGAATATGTTTCGCTCTTCTTATTCCCTCTGCTCTGGAATATGTTTCGCTCCTTTTGATTGGCCAATGCCTTCATATCCTTTGTGTATCGCTCCTTCTGATTGGTTAGAATGAATCGACACCGGCACTGGTGTCGATTTGCATCGACACTGGTGCCGGTGTCGATTCATTCTGACCAATCAGAAGGACGATACACGCCGGGCTGGCGGGAATCTAAGTATTACAGCATCATAACCAACGTGGAACGGGGCCTTCTGATTGGTCCGCGGCGCCTGGCTATATGATAATAAACGATTCACTTACAACATCATCAAGCAAGAGACAAAATCAATGATAGTATAACGTCACTAACTACTACTGCATATGTTTATTTCATACGTTAGTTCTAAGTTAGTTCACACTTAGGAAAACTGGTGTCATACCCTTTATGACGAGGTCCACCATCCCTGTGTCCTGTAAACAAATGCACATCTTAGTCACAAAGACAACAAAATGACAGCAACAAAGAGTGACAAAAATCCTTTCAAAAAACATCCAAGGCCTGCATACTTATCACAAACTGACGAAGTGTTGTTTAGAAATAATGGTACCCAACAAAGAGGGATCTATGTACCATATGACAATAATGAATTGACTTTGCAGTATCCTTTGCAGAGTAAAGGATGACCTAAACTCTGGATTGATGTAGCTGACAAGTGACATCTGTAGGTAAGGTGCCTCTACATTCTTTTCTGGGGTGGCAAAAGGTACATCTATGTTTACAATTACCTGCAGCTGACAGTCTCTTGATAAACAACCCCTCCTCACGGAACCCTCTGGCCTCTTCCTTCATCAGGGGTTGGAAGTATAGAGAGTAAAGCTGAAAACAGAAGTAATCCAGGACTGATCATTTCATATTGTATTTGGACAGTAACATTCAAGGTTACCATGTTTTGAAGACCTCAAGTGAAACTATTTGGTATAATTGACACCAGTATGGTATGTTACTTATGTCTCAACAGGTGGCCTTTTCTTGGAATCAATGAATTCAAATGGGTGATGCCACAATAAGACATCATAAGTACATGTTGCTCACCAGTGTACAGTGTACAGCATTATGTTATTATGTTTTCTATATTTCAAACATTGTTTGAAAAAATTGAAAACCAGGACAACCAATCATATTCATACTATGCCCCATTGCCCTGTATGCAAAATGTAAATTATAGTGTACCATGATGACATTCTTGGTCTTGTCACAGACTCCAGCAACATGTGGAAAGGGTTCCACAGGCCTTCCCAGCATGCACTGGTACAACCAGTGAAGGATGCTGGGAGGCTTGTTAGGGAAGGAAGAGGAGAACTGGAGTTGCTCCTTGGCACCTATGGAACAAAGAAGATTTCTTTGTATTGCATGGTACATGTATAACAAGACTTGGTTAAATCACTGATATCTTGAAAGCTTTGCAGGGTGCAGATTTCTTACTGTTAACTAACTGCGGAAAGGGCAAAATACTTGTTACAAAAACATCTCATTTCTGCAGGTAAGAACAGGTATGCGATTTGTAGAGAATCGCACAGGTGACACTGTTCACGCGGTGAAGCAAATCGCGTGGTGCGATTTTCTTCACTTGAGTGCGGAGCGCGCATGGCGATGGTGAGCCTATACTACCGTGCAAACCTATTCCCCTGGTGATGAAACACGCACGAGCGCGATTCTCATCGCTTGAAGGTGGAGCGCGCACGGCGATTGTGAGCCAACTACCAGTCTACTAGACACATCTGTATTGCCCATTTGTATTGGATTATCAATTATCTGTATTGCTCATTTGTCAGCACATCCTATACTTCCTGGCATATACGACATTCCGAAGTTATGCACCCAGGGAAGGAAGGGGGCAAATATATTGTACTAGGATTGAGCAAGGCACAAACAACACACTCACGATACTGAAATGCACTTAGAAACCTTTATTCAGACATTTTTATCATAATCAAGAGTAAAAAAGGACATAAAGTTAAATCAATAGTATTGTTTTCTTTTTCTACAAATGGAACATCAACAGTTTCAATCTAACTCTAAGCAGCGCTAACATGATAAAGTGAAATGAAGATGAAATGTACATGGACTTACAGGCTGGCGCTGTGCTGACCCACGTGCAGCTAATACTAGTATTCAGATCAAGTCTATATATGTACAAATATAACACGATGGAATGAATATGTACGCAGGTCGAGATATCGTACAGAATCTAAATTCTATGTGAAAACATTACTACGCTAATTAGACACATGAAGACAGGAAACATGGCATCCTAGAATGATGACGCTAAACCGTCATGCACTGCGGGTCAAGTTTTGGCTGCATATTCAAATGTAAAAAATGAATTACGATACACCCAAATGTACTGTGGATCAAGTTTTGGCGGCATATTCAAATGTAAAAAATAAATTACAATGCACCTAAATGTACTGTGGATCAAGTTTGGGCGGCATATTCAAATGTAAAAAATAAAGTACGATGTACCTAAATGTACGGTGGATCAAGTTTGGGCGGCATATTCAAATGTAAAAAATAAAGTACGATGTACCTGATGGACCCGAAGGCGTCCAGACCTTCTTTGGCATCTTGTGTCTTCTGCTGGGCTGTCTCGGCGAGATCGCCCTTTCTATGGGCGATGCTGCGGGGGGTGATCTGGTCCAGGGAGGCGTGGCTGTGGGGCTTTGCAGTGGCGTGCTGTGATGAACGGATGCCTCGACCTCTGCAGCTGCCTGTTCAGTGTCTGGGACAGAGAAGCATACTGCAAAGGACACCGGGATAGCGTGGGCAGGCGCCATATTGTTAACCGACAATTTCGTAGCGGATTTTATAAATTTGTACAAACTAATATGTAAATACTTCGGCTTGTAGTGTAAACTTTGAATACATACGATACTTGCTACTCTATGTTTTGTACGATCGTTTGATATGATTATGAAATAGTAAACGCTTGATTTATTTTCATGATGTAATGAGAATGATATACTGTAGTGTAGCGTCACATGATCATCATGGCCTATGTTCTAAATTTTGTACGAAGTTTGTAAACGTTGTGGGAGTTGTAAGGGTGTGTAGTTTTGTAGATTGTAGCGTAAACTGTATATATTTCATGTAAGGTTATGAATTTGCAGTGGTATGTAAGTCTGTTTTGTAGAACGTTTTAGAAGGAAATAAATAACGATATTTGTGTTACATGAGTTATTTGTCTCTGTTTTATTGCCGACTTACGTGATTAGTAACGTTACTACATTACCGGCGAAGGGTTAAATTCCAACTCACAAATAAGTAACAGTAATTTAGAGTGAGTCTTACTATACGTTATTGACAAGTATCGCTGTCTATCGTGTGTCAGCACCCGTACCCGAAGTCTTTCAAAATGACGGGCGTTCGCGAAACACCTTCAAGTGAAGATATTCGAATGTTTAATTTGTCTAGTAGGCCGATAGTATTGGCTCACGATCACTGTGCGCGAACCGCCTTCATGTGATGAGAATCGCGCTCGTGTGCGTTTCATCACCAGGGGCATAGTTTTGCATGGTAGTATAGGCTCACCATCGCCGTGCGCGATCCGCACTCAAGGGAAGAGAATCGCACCACGCAATTTGCTTCACCGCATGAACAGTCTCACCTGTGCGATTCTCTGCGAATCGCAGACCGGAACCTAGCTCATTTCTGATAATATGACGACATTCTACATGTACACAAGTGATACCTACTTTGACTGATGTTGCTGGGAGCGACTGCATATATGCCCACACAGGGGAAGTCCCTGCGGTAGTGGTCCATGTAAGCATCAAGACACAAATCACTGGGAACAAAATCAGCAAGAAAGGTAAATCTACTTTCAATGAGGTATCCTGCACAAACCAACCAAGCAACCAACACCGAAAACCCTCTTAGCAGGGGCAACAAATACTCAATACCTAAGCTAAAAACACATGAGCCGTATTGAGGCTTCATTGCACTACTAGCCAAGGAAAAAGCGCCAAGCTTCGTCCTCAGTCTGAGGTTCCACTGCTCTACCTTGCTTTTACCTTTGATATCTATGCTGAAATTCTTAGGCAGGTATTAAACAGGAAAAAGCTGATAGATGATGTTTCAAGTTAAGAGTTCTTGTTACTAGGAGTGAGTTTACCTTGCTAACTGACACAGCATGGCTGCTATCTGCTCCAGCTCAGGGTGAGACAGACCATGTAGCTTCTGGTCCTGAAAATGATAGAGAATGATTACAAACCAACCAAAATGTTGTTGAAACTAATTCTCTTTGACAGAGGTAACAATAGTCTCAAAAATGCTTTCCTGGCTGAGGTAACAGTGCTGGAACTGCTTAAATGGGGTGACAGCTACTGTACATGCATGCTTCAAGGCTGGTGAAAAGCCATTGTCCTTGCTAAAGCTAGTAGCACTCACATACCTCATACACAAGATGCAGAGCAGACAGCACCAGGGGCATGTGGGGGAACAGGCTGTCGGATGGATCTAGAACGGGCGTGGCCGGCTCCTGCATCTCTACATCGTCACGGATACAGAGCGGGCCCTCCGTCTTCAGGGTCAGGGCGTCGCGCACACGTGGGGACAGGCTGTGGTGATAGGTGGAGCTCAGGAGGTAATCCCAGTCCTGGGAAAGGGTGACAGAGATGTCTTAGCTTGAAGATGGCTAGTATTCTACTGGTCGTAATGAGAGAAATTTAGAAGTCTGCACTAACAGGAAAAATTACAAGCACAGTGAAACCATTCAATCTGCTGCATATCTGCCTTAAGGGTGCCAACTATTACCTCATTGCTGCCCTGCTCTGATGAACGAGCCTTCTTGGCTGCGATAACTGGCGACATGGAGCTGTTCAACTCAGAC
Organism: Branchiostoma floridae; assembly: GCF_000003815.2. Classification (NCBI taxonomy): domain Eukaryota; kingdom Metazoa; phylum Chordata; class Leptocardii; order Amphioxiformes; family Branchiostomatidae; genus Branchiostoma; species Branchiostoma floridae. The sequence continues at coordinate 14,869,922 of NC_049979.1, read as the reverse complement.
TGGAGAGGAAACAACACAGACTTCATCTACACAACATCTTTTTCACATGTAAGAAATGCTGTCCTTTAAGGCACAATGACTTGATTATATAGATGACTTCTTCTTTTCTCACTTGCATCAGCTTTGGGGGTGCCTGGAGGTTGGCATCCATATAATTAACACAGTACAAAATTGAAAGAAGCAACAAGTTGAAAGGTAAAGTAGGACTTCCAAAATGGTGACCAGCACTACTTCATGAGACTGACCCTGAGGTTGGGGTTGGTGAGAGACAGTCGCCCTGTGTTGTATCCCATCATGCTCAGCAAACAGCTCACAAACAGGCTCCATTCTGACTGGCTGGGAGATCCAGGAGCATTGTGGGTAGTGTACCACTTTACAAAAAGCTGCACTGCAATGTCCTTGGGAAGCTGTGTCCTTAAAGCTGCCAGGCAGGCTTTCACTGGAAATGAGTCATTTATGTTGAAATCAAACAATCGTCACAATCTCCCATTTCTGTGTACCGCTATTTGTCTTTTTGTCCAGGGTAATGTTTACCCAAATCATCACATCTGCAAATTGCAGTGCTTTACTGAGATTACTTGACTTGAAGAAATCATAACACCTTACACGGAAGCTCCTATAGTAACTCATTCTACATCAGCATATTTTTATGGAGCAGCTGGAAGACTACAATAATTTCTCACACTCTTAGCACAGATCAAAATGCACACATTGAGATTCTTACCAAGAGGAGATGTTGCCATCTCCGGAATAGACGTGCTGCAAAGTTTCCCATTATTCAACTCCTGTAACATAGAGCAAAGAAGAACATCTTAGACCTCTGCACAATCATGATAATGGTTCCAGAGTGAGACTGTGCTGTATGCACTTTTACTTTACAGTAAACAGGTATGAGAAGCCAGGACTTTCTTTTTGCCAGGATTTTTTCCTAAATTGATAAGTAACCAAAGGCACAGAAAGAGACTTTGTCTAACCAGAGTGAACCTGTTGGCCACAGGGTCCCTGACATGGTTGATGTGTATCCCAGTGTGGAAGGAGAAGTCATCGCTGAAGGTGGAGCCCTGAAGCTTGGAGGAGTTTCCTAACTCTGGTACTGGGGACAGGAGTACTACCTGTATAAGAGAGGGGTGGCAATGCTTAGAATGTATTTTAATGCTATGAAAATATAGTTTGTAAATATATAGTAAATGAAGTTTGTTACACTATGAATTGTTACAAATGGATAGAATATAGATAATGAGCAATTCTTCTTGAAATTGCCTTCTTTATACACTAATGTCAATGATTTGATGAAGATAATAAAGTAGCCTGTGTGATTCAAGACAGACACAATACAAGCACATTAAAGGACAAATCTCACATCTTGATAGATTTAAACGATGCACCTTGGTGTGTGATGGAACTTCTGTAATATAGTTAGGAGATCTTTAAGTCCAGAAATAGTATGTTATGCTATATGCTTTTTACTAGTCATGTGACAAACAAACAAACAAGCTGCAACCCCACCTCCTCATGAATGTTCATGGCGCTGGGAGCCCGGCTGGAGGTGCCTGGAACTGGACTATCCAGCGGAGTGCCTGCCCGAGGGAGGGAGGTGGAGAGGGACAGGCCATGGCTGCTGCTGAGGCTGGCCAGGTACACCTTACCAACCTACAGGGCCAGAGGGATGTTTAACCTATAAACGACTGATTTCAATTTGGAAAGATACAGGTGTGTTTATGAGTTGTGATACTAATGAAAGCATCCAGGGAAAAATACATCCTCAGCCTATGGGGGCAAGAGGGGTTGATGGTAGGCACTCCAAATAGTAGTCTCCACTTCAATTTTGCAAACTACTTCTGATTGCTACTCTGTTCTGATTGATGCCATTTTTAAAAAACAATTTTGGATGCCTGTAATAGACCCTACTGTGGATGCTTGGGGTAAGGGACTATACTTGCATATGTCTGCAATTGAAACTGGTCATTCTACATACAGGAAAGACAATAAATATATGGAAAATTTCATTGTAGGCAAAAAGTATCAACAATCACCATAAAACAAGAGTTTTGTTCTGACCCACCTTACTTATTCCAGTGTACAACACAACACTTCCGTGTAGATCCAACACAATCATCATGTTCAGACTCTGGGATTAACAGAAGGAAGGCTGAAATCAGCATAAGGAAGACAGACCTAGTTCCAAGTTGTATCTAGTATTGAACGTCAATGCAGCTTACCTATCTAAACTTATGTTTTTATATTAAGACTAAGTTTTAGAGGCAACTGAATATCTTAAAATTGCAACACCAAATCACAGTATTTAACTTGGCCAACATAATATGGTATATGTGACAGTAAAATGTTATTCTATCACCTCTATATTATTGTCAGTTCTGCATATATTGCCTTTTCAATGAGCACAAAAATAAGGAAATCAGCTTCACCTGCAATGCTATGGCATCCCTGGCACTGATTTTAGTGATGGCTCCAAAGATGAGCTGTCTATTGTCATTGCTGGGCTCAAACTTCACACATCTGACAGAAAAAAATGTCATACTTTCACATTTAGGTGCTGTCAGATAGCATGTGAAATTGGTATGTAGGGAAACGTAAATTCTCTAATGGATTTTTGTATTAAAAGACCATTTACTGTATGTATGGGAACATATGACATTTGCTACCACATTCCTTTGGTTTGTAGATGTTTGATGAAGTACACGTACTTACAGCTCCTCTCTGTTTTCTTGGATTACTCCTTAAGTAAAAAACCTAATGCTCTATTAAAGAAGGATGGATCTCTAATTTACATAAAACCAAGGAAGCAAAGGCAAACCTGAGCTCGTGTTTCTTTCCTATCAGATAACAGAGAAACTTCTGTCCACAAACGTCTGACATCAAGAACGCCTTGGAGGCCTGGCCCTGCACACCATCCCTGGGGAGACAGGAAACATTATCATCATACTGTGATTTCAGACCCCTATCTCACTACAATGTGTTACTGACAGATACACTTGATACCGCAGAAGCATTTACAGTGTTCAAGGTGTAATACTGCAGCTTGTAGCAGTCTGGTGTGATTTACACAATGACGAGTACCAACTGAAAAGCAGGGTACAGTTTCAAAGATTCTCATGGTCATGTAAACATGTAGCGTTGAACCTTTTTGCTGTCATAGTTTCTGTCCACACATGGTCCATGCAGACTTCAGGTGTGAGGGGTGTCGGCATCTCCAGGTACGACTCGAAGGTGCGACCGGGTGAGGCAAAGCTGCAGGAGGAGGCTGGGGTCCTCGCCATATTTGCGGGCGATCGTGAGACCCACGGGGAGGAGATGGAGTAGCTGAGTGATTTGGAGGAACTGCTGTTGTTTGGTGCTGGGGACTGGCAGCGACTATAGAGAGAGAAATCATAACATGGAATGACTTGACCAGTGGAGCTCACCAGAAAGGCAATTTTCTACTGGCTGAGGTAACAAGTTTATGTCAACAAAATGGGCAAACACTACATATAGGTTCAAGAATACATTGTGTGAATGACAAGACTGAATTCAAATTTCCTGGTAAAATCCTCCAGAAAATTGATAACCTGTTGTGTGCACAAACACAAACACAAACACACGTGTGAACATACACCCAGCAGGTTATCAATGATGTACCTGAGAGTGGCCATGTGGCTGAGAACAGCCGGTGAGTGAGACCTTGACGATAACCCGGGTGTGCTGGGTCGGCTGTAGGTTCTGTACGCAGGCGACAGGCTCGGAGACTGGCTCAGACTGAGGCGGGACTGCGTACTGGAGCTCAGGCCCGCAAGTGGCGTGGTCACATGATGCGAACTGGGCATGCTCGGAATGGTGGACGTGTCACCGTAGTGAGTGCTGGATAGGCCAGCAACTTCCTGAAAATGCAACAAACGTTGACTTCAACAATGTTCTCAACAGCAATACAGAATAAAATTTCTGTTCATACACTGAAAATATTGACAAAGCCCTACATCTCTGCTTGCTATGGATTATGCTTTCCTTATCATGATGTTTGGATTTAAATTGGACATCAATTTAGTTTGGACATTATTAAATTTTGTTAAGGCTAAATTAATTTAAGAAATAACTTATATTGAAATTTTATCCTGTCAAATTTTGTTTAACTGTAAGCTTTACAGGAGGCAAAATGCTCCTTACATACCTCATTCCTAGCCGTCCTCAGTGTCCAGACAGAGTGGACACCCAGAACTGTGTCATAGGTCATCACGAGGGAGGGATCAGCGCTGGTAAACACCACATGCTGCATGGGGTCGTTGACATATGACAGTTTTCCGACGCCAAGTGGCCCTCCGTACTTGCAGACGACCGGACACAGCTCGTCCAGTGGATGACACATGCTGAACAGCTTGGGTAAGGCCTCAGAACCCCTGGTTGGGAAGGTTAGATATAGTAAGCATGCTGCCTAGCAGATCACAAGGGTACTGCAACATATCATTCTTTCATCAGCTCATTCTATCCTACTACACGAAACATGACTTGTGTTGACACACTTGTTTTATCTGATTAACACAAAAGTGGACCATTGATATAATATCTAGCATTATCACCTGTAGACAAATCAAAAGTTCATAAATCAATCAGTGCAAACAAACCTTTTTGGACTGGTAATTTCTGCCTCTGAGATGCTCCTTTCAAACAGTAGCCCATATTTAGTAGACCATGTATGCTGGGCCTGTAGGGATGTACAATGTACAACATATGCATTAAAAATATTGAATGATTTTTTGGTCAACATGCCTAAGGAATGTATGTGAAAAAAGTCTGTATACTGTAGTTGGGAGATATACTCTACAGAAAGCTTGGACATTAAGATATCATGAGTCACCTGGAACTGCAGTGGTGCAATGTACTCCTCCCCTTCCTTGGTGTAGATGTTGACACAGCTAGTCTCCACAACAGCAATACCTGACATCACCTTTTTATCTATGGATAATGGAACAATCATCAGTCAGATTTATGTGTGTTTCTTTTAGTATAAATTTTTGAAGTAGCTTTAACCTAATAAATAGCCCAAAGGTTTGGTAACTTATTTTTCTCTGTGCCATAATATTTTTCATTTAAAAAGAAAGAATCAAGCAGAGTGGAAGGGTGATATCTAAATGTGAATGATACCGATTACATCAGTAGAACAGAATACTACTAGTAATTCCGCAAACCTGACTTCTTGACTGGTTTGTTTGCCTCCTTTCGAGAAAATTCAAACCTGCACCACAAGGCCTGCAGTAGAGTGGAAAGGTGAATGCATCAATATCACAAGCTTGTATGGTTCATAATCATCTTTAAAAACCGAATGGATTACAAAGTTTATGGTTAAACTATTCTGAGGTGGGTGTTGAGAACCATACTGGCATTAGTCCTATGTTTTATGACAGCCACACCTTGAGGATGTTAAAGAAACCACTCCCCTTCTTGAAAAGCATATTGTTAAATGTTGATTTTACCCAACGGTGTGCTATGGCTTGAACCAATCTGTTCCTTACCCAGACTGTGACTCTAAGAACCGAACTGGTGTGTTGTGCTGAGATGCAGTAGAGACCCACAACTTACCTCTTGGACTGGTGAAGGAACAGTGAAGGACCTGATGACCATCCTGGTGGCACTCTGGCCTCCCCTGCTCCACACCACAGTGTTTCCCCTGGTGTACAGCTCCTCATCACACACCTCCCCCTCTCCCCCAGCCTGAAGGGACCATGACTCCTTCTGATGGAGGAAAATAACCAGATCATGTCAGACTCTCTCTATAAATATATGGATTGAGTTTGAAGCTTGAACAGTTTTAACTAATGTGTTAACAGTCATGATATCCTTCTATATGTATGTAGCTGACACTTCATTCTGCAAACATATTTCAGACACAAGATTAGTTCAAACTCCACAGTCACACAGAGCTGGGCATTCATTCTGAGAGTTGATGTAGTGTCATAAGAAAATATCTAAGGGTACAACTTTGTTAAGGAGATAAATATGTATGACAAAAATCCATTTTCTTACAACACATAACTTTAAGGTTCAAAATCCTTAGTCGCTTTTGCACTTATCCCATCCTGGAGGTTCTTGAACTTATACCCGGTAAAAATCCTCACCTTGGGTGTGTCTGCCATGGAAACCTCACTGAAGGACTTGATGGGGACACCATGCTCCCTCATGGACGTGCCGTCCAGCGTCCTGGTGGGGGAGGGTGGAGAAAAGCCATCCGGGTGGCAGGAGGTGTACTCACGCCCGTAGGGTACAAACTCCTGAGGCTCTGAGGCTGAGATGATTATCTTGTGGACGTCTCTTTGCATTGTTACAGTCCGATGTATGGGATCGGGAAGGAAAGTGCTGGAAAAGTCATGTATAAACATACATTGATACTGCCTGTGGTGTATGGGTCTTCCTACTGCACTCACAGCTTGTATCTCTTCAGTTCAGTTCAGTTCAGTTCATCCTCATATGAGGTGCCCTTAACAATGTCCGACCAGGCATCTCTTGCTTTACCAATATAATCTAGTCTTGAATAATATAATTTTAAATAATTACATGTAACATGAATTGAAAGACATGTTAAGTTCAAGAGGCAGGGTTTGTGGCATATACATGCAACTGGCAAATAAATATTATAAGACAGTCCTCCAAGGCAAGATTCCTACTTCAGCACTGTAAAATGAGTGGTGGAACAAAGTTTAGCACTGGAATTCCTGTCCTGACGGAGTTTCAGCACTAGAGCACAGCCATTCGAACTTTCATCAGCACTGGGCGCCCAGTGCTGAGACAGCTTTGATTTGAATCAGCACTGGAACACCAGTGCAGAATACTTGTAAATTTGGGCCCTTGGGATTATCCTAAGCTTTTCAAAACTTGCTATGCATAACGGGAGGGGGCCATACTTCGACAGGGGTCCAAACTTCGTCAGGTTTTAAAAATCATTGTTGCGGAGAAATGCATAGATGCCTGCACATAAGAAGTACAACTAGCTGTAGACTAAACCTTGTTGTATATAACTACAAAGACGGGGTATTTGTAGAAGTTAGCAAGTCCCACAGATAACGATTGAAAAACTTGCACAAGTTTGACGCCTTCCGTGCAAGTTGACGAGCGAACGTATCGAGACCATGGCCCGGGAAACTCTTGAATTATTCTTTGCAAAATACGACATGTGAAAAAATACCACCACACATAGAAATGATGTTTATTAGCCTTCCGAAAAATAATACCTGTGTTCTGTTTTCCCTTTAACTGGGTTGGATAAACGGAGCTAAACTGATGCCACAATGTTCACCCAGTCAGGGCTCCGCCATTTTACTATCACGAACGCCGGCGGCCGAGCGATGCTCAACACGTTGAACTCAGCCAACCCGTCCGTAGAGCGACAAACATTCAAGAAAAATCGATCCCTACCGACTAAAAAATCCTGTAGCCATTGCTGCTGCCTAAAGACAGGATGAAAAGGCAATCAAGGAAGCCGAAAAGCGAAAATGCCATCACAGTTCAATGTAACAATGCGCTGCCGTTTTGCGGCAAGTTGGTCTCACCGTGAGAGGTAACGTTAAACGTATTAACACACCGTATTTGAATAAGTCGCGTAATACAAAATATGACCCATATTTGATACAAAAAAATTATAATGAAGACTTTTAGTGCTATTCTATTTGCATAAATTGTTTAAAAATGCACGGCGATGGTCTGGTTGTTACTATGTCGGAGTTTGGACCCCTTTTTTGTGTTGGAACGTTCTGCTCGGACGCAAGCCGAAAACCTGCCGTAAGTTTCGTGCGCTGTCAAAGTACAGTGCGGAACGCTACCGTTAAATGAAATATATATCTGTACAGCTTCAATCACAGTTATAAGGATACATACAAGATCTTAACTTGTTTTTGATGAGTTCACTGTAAAATGTACATTGACAAAAGCCATGCGCATCCACTTAGAACGGCTGTCGAAGTATGGCCCCCTCCCGTTAGATTTAACTGTTATGCCACAATGGTTTTTCAATTTCTTTTTTCTCTTTATTTCTTTTCTGCTTATTAACGGGAACGGTCTTAATCCCGAGTATTCCTGACACATCCCCGAGATCATTTGGAATTCAAACGTGACGATGTTGAAGTAGCTGATGTTTCGCTTTTACATGTAAGTTGTACCCCCCTCCCCATCACAACGTCTGTCAAGCGTGTGTACCATAAAACACAGGACAGCAAAACGACCCAGTTTGCTATTTCATGTCACAGATAAATGTAAACATCATCTGGCTTAGCATTCGCTCTTCCAATACTCTTATTTCTGAAGACAGAGCACCAAACAAGTTTCTTACCTGAACATCAGACCAAAATTTGAGCAGCCATATTTTCCCGCGATCAATTCTGAACGTTGTGCGCAGCCTACTGCGCAGCGGGGTCAACGACCCGGAAGTGAAACAACGAGGACATTCTCTAGCAGACGACACGAACTAAGTTTCCAACAAAATCCTCTCCGTTTGGTCGTTTTACAGTGTTATCGCAGTTCCAGAGGTATGTCCGCGGCAACGACAACAGTAAGAACTTGGTGGAGAAAGCAGTCCATTATTACGTAAGGGCCCATCTTTTGATTTATTAAAGGGAATTCGCCTTGCACGTGTTAGACTGTACTGGCTAGCCGTTTTGTTGGCTTGTAACGTTAGCAATTGTTACTTAGAAATACATTATTATGAGTTTAGAAAATCTTAATCTAAATCAAAGAATATCTTTCATTAAGATTGACACGAATAAGACATTACGGTTAGGCAAGTAGGTTAAAAAAAGGGATAAAAAGGAGGTCCTTTTCTAACCTCATTGCCTTTAGAAATATAATATTTTCCAAATTCCAGGTTTCTTTTATTCAGGTAACAAATGTACACCACATCCATCCCCAGACTGATGATTTTTGTTTCAATGTTTTTCAGGAAAATATCATGTGGTATCGTAGGAACTGCTTTTGCTGCTTACCTTGCTGGTATAGACATCAGTCCTGGAAACCACTACCGTAGGAAAAAACTGGCTGAACAGGCAGAGCAGAAAGCAGAGCAGCATAGACAGGAGGCAGTCAGCGTTCCTGTCAGTACTTGGAACTTCTTCCTTTTGAACAATTTAACCTCCCAGCTATGCATGCATTTATCTAGTGGTAGCAGTAATGTCTATGAGTATCATGTAAATGTTGATTGCAATGGAAGAACATTCTCCTACGCAGAGGGACCACAGTCGTATTGAAACTCCTTGTGGTCAGTTAGCTAGCCGTTGGGAACCGTGCGTAGGAGGATGTGGAAGAATAGGTCAAATTTGTAAAGTCGAGAAAAGTTCATGACAGTTATATATTTCCTGTATCAAACTTGTGACAAAAATTATGTTTGACACCAATCCTTTGCTCAGTCTATTGTTTTATTGTAGCATTATTTCTTTATTGTAATTGTAGCATGATAGTACAGTACAAATCAAAATTTCAAGGGCTACTGAGCATTGTATTGGAGATCATTTACATTGTTGTTAGTGTAATCATTCAATAGTTAAAAAGTATAAAAGCTTCTTTTTTACCCTTTACAGAGAAAACCAACAAAATGGGACACTTGAAGGAACAGCCCGCGACGATGATGATGAAGGAACTAGACACAGAACGGGAGAATTGCACAAGAACTGGAGCAAGAGATAGAAAAACAATGTTTGGAAACAGACTGGAGATGCACAACCTGGAAGTGTTGCTTCAAGTAGGGTTTGACTAAAATTTATAATAAAGACACCATACCTCGGACCATTGATACTTAAGTCATGCTTAGGAAGCAGTTTATTGCTGTTATAACAACTTGCTGAAAATTCCAGCTCAACAGCAAGGAGAAATCCCACAAAATCGCGTTTGCGTTTCCAGAACCTTAAGTTCCACTCAACTTCTATGATATTGCAATAAAGTTCCACTCTACTTCTTTTGGTTTTGCAAGTTGCAACCCTGTTTCATTTGGGAGACTTGAAAAACAGGACAGCTATGTATCTAGATTACTCCCTGCAAAAGTGCCTTTCCACGCTGGGCTGATCCCACGGCATACACAAATGCCTTAGTATCACTCCTGCCAAACCAGCCTCAGATTCAGACTATCAGGGGCATGGCCACTAACCAACTGGCACTGGCAGCCAATCAGATAAATGCCTTTTGTGTTGTTCAAAAGTGCTATATAAGGCGCCTTCATAAATATTCCAAGACGAACAAGACGAACAGTACCAGCATAGTGTTTCACAATTCTTTCCACCAAATGCTTACTGAACATACAAACAGACTATCATCATTGTGCAAAAATAAACAGATCTTTGCGCAAGAAGCACCACATTCTGTTTGTTTTCTATATGTTCAAAATTTGCAATCTGGGTGCTGATTGGCTGGCTACGGCAGGTAAGCTTATTAATATTCATAACCAGGGGTGAAACCAAGAGAAATGTGTGTATGCCACAGGATCAGCCTTGCATGGGAAGGTGTGCAAAAGTGAAACATATAATTCTTATTCTGTACACACACTGTAATTATAACGGTAATGGTATAACTATACATCTTTCAATTTGGAGATCTGAAGTACTCAACAGCCCTAAATGGGGCCAAATTAGCCCCTACAATATGAGACATCTACTTTCACCTGTCTCCATTATGCACTAAGATAAGTGAATCATATCATTGTTACTAAAAGTAAAGTTCCACGATAGTTATGCTCTGTCTAACAATAAGGTCTACATTGCACTATCTGTAGTCTACAATATTGTAGATTGCATTGCAGTGATACAATACAAACTCACACTTTTGTAATGCTTGCTTAAAATGTTTGTTTGCTCTTCTAAAACACAAGTCACAGTATGACTGTTGTTCTCTTAAACATCAGAGCTAAAAACATCCAAATCATGTTTGTGACACAAATGTCTTTAAGTCTGTAAGTTTATAAGACAACTTCTAGATAACACAGAACAAAACACAAAAAGAAGTCCATACTGGCATGAATGACAATGTTGCACAGTTGAATATTTTTTAAAGTTAAAACATATTCCACAATGGAGAAAGCTAGGCAGTTTGTTTTGTGTGCTGATAAAGAAATGAATGATTGTCAAAATCGTATGCCATTATTGAGATCACAAGAATGTTGATAATTTTGGAGTTGATCATTCTGATCCCAAGGGATTCCCATAAAAAGAGGGAGCTAGATCTGCAGAACAAGGCCGGCAGACGAGATGTTATCCCCTCCCCCTGCAGTCTGTCGCACCTCTGTGCACACCAGCACAGGTGCAATGCAGATCTCATAATCATGTTCCTCCCAGCAGGACACTGGTCGGTTTTCTTTAAAAGGGATCCTAGAGCTCCCCTCCTTCCGACTGGTGGAGAAGGAGTCGTCCATGAGTACTGTGGCCTTCCCTAGATCGATCTTTGGGGACCCGCACACATGCCTGTTGGCTGTTAGAGATGCCTTGGCTGCGGCAGACATGGTGTTTTTCCAACCAGAGTCTTTCTTTGTCATGATTGCCTGGAAAGCGAGCGTATGAACGTGCAGGCGAGACAGGCGACGTTTTGACCCGCCAGTATCAGCCTTTTGAAGTGTTGCCCAGACCTTCCTCATGTGGTCCAGCACGGTGGCAACACGGGGCACCGGGTCCGAGATGAGCGTGATTTTCCCGCCGTGCAGCATGCTGTAGAGGTTGGGTAGTTCCTGTTCATTCATGCCCAGGGAGTCCATGTAGGGAACGATGTACCTCAGCACCTCCTCAAACAGTGCCTGCTCCGTGAAGGAGGCCAACTCAAAGTGTGTCTTCTGCTCTGCAGGGATGGACACCAACATCTGCTGCAGGAGTCTCAGCCTGGATTCACGCTCACCTAGTAAATGAGAGAACAAGCATTTGACTAACAAGGCAATGATACTTGTCAGGGTATACACTGTACCTGGTAATAACAGAGCAAGCTACATGTCTGTCAAAGCAGCATATTACAGATTTCAGTTAAATTATGATACATATTGGACATATATTGTACATGGTGTCTAACTGGGCTGTCCCTCACCTGCTGAGAATGGGAAGTTGTCCATCATCTGTATCCCTCCTACCACTACCAGGGAAGGATTGAAGTCCCTCAGCATCCCACTGAAGCTCTCCAGAGAGTTGAGGCTTGGGTTGTTCCTGTCACTGTGGATAATGAATCTGTAGACAAGGGAAACGATGTTACTTCCCCATGTTATTGAAAGGGTTACAGGCTTATTGCAATATTCAGTTATACATTTGTATTCTCCTCCCATCCTCCCCTCATGTCTTATTACTAAATCATGACTTCACATGAATCTCTTGTATAATTCGGCTTAGCCGCTATCATAGCTAAAACAATCTCCTAATGCCATCAAATAGTGGAAGTCCTAACAATTATGTATTTGGGACTAATTCATTGAAAATTGTTTACATGTGAAAGAAATAATTCATATACAGATTCTACCCAAGCTGACAAATCAAAACTCTCAAAGGTAACAATTCATGTATTAGCAAAATTTGGACTTGCCTGCCCTGGCTGAAATGTACCACCCCCAACATTGTATCACCCACCTGTTAGCCCTTGGTGAAATGTATTTCCCCCAGCTACTCTGCCGTGGGTACTCTAAGATCAAGTGGATGTCATCTTCTTCTATTTCATCACCAGTAACTTATAAGGAAAGAAAGAGATTAAGTCACTGCTGTATCATATTATACTCATAGAGCATAGGATGATGAGATTGTTATGGGAATATTCACAGAGCATTGGCCACAGGAAACCCCATGCTAATCATGTGTGCTTTACTAGAGAGCTTTTACAACACAAGTGTTACTTGAAAGTTGATGTTGTTATAATGTGCTGCAAATAACAATCGTCTGATGACTTCCACAAGCTCCTTACCTGTAATTCCTTCCCTCATCACTTCTTTAAGACCGGTGCTAAGATGTGCCCCCAGAAGAACATTGCAACCTTCAGCAGCAAACCTGTTTGCCATGACAGGTGCGTTTCCACCCAGCTCGAACCTAGCATTTGGCATTTTGTAAACAATGTCCATGAGGTCTCGAAACAGAGTGATGTTGTCCATGTACCTTCTGGAAATGAGGAAAAGACATTATTTATTAGGTTTATAAGTGGCTACTATTACTATTATTCTTATGGACACATCAATTACTGTCTAGTTGACTATCTGGACATGGTTTCAAAAGTGGGCGGGTTCTATGGTATTCGGACATGTCTATAATTAAGGTGGAGTCTGCCAAATTGCATGTAAAACAGCAAAAACTCACTGTAAAGCTCCTTTATGCAGATGTTACCACATTACTATTAGCTTCTCATGTGTACTGCTGGTGCAACCTTATCAGTTAATTACGGTTATGTGTGACAGGTCATATGATATCATATAATGTTAATCCAAAAGGGCAGACCTACGTAGATACTAGTACATTAACACATAATGTATGTTTGATGGCACTGCCTGCCTTCTTCTCTGGGATGCCCTGTGTATTGCCTCCAAATAGAATGTAAATTCAATGCAGATGATGCAGCAGATCCACAAAACAGTAGCCCATATAATACTATATAGCAGCATATGTACAGGGGTAAGGGTAATGTCCTAGACAGTACTTAGCAATTCTTGCTGACTCACTCTGCAGCAGCTCCATGGTTGAAGAAGTAGGCAAACATCTGTGCCAGCTCCTGGTGGTCATGGATGGAGTCATAGTGGGCACTCAGGGCTGGAGGGGTCAGATTGTACCTGTGGGTGAGGATACAACCTTATCATTATTGCAATATCATAATGATTGAACAAAATCATAAATAATTAATGCCAGGACAAATCTTGCTTACTATGGCTAAAAAGGGAGGTCAGTCATATAACATAACCTTGTAATATGCATTGTATATCACATAGTTTCAAGAGCATAACTTCAAGTAATATACCCAATGATATGATCACCTTTAGGCTTATTAGCAACTTTCAGGCCATTTCCTTTAAAAGGTAGGTAACAGTTTAACTACAGTAGCATTGTTTGCTTTAGATTAGAATCTGTTATACTTGTTCATCTTATAATTATCTTCAAGACAAATGGGTGGTGCCATGACTTTTGAAACTCATTTCTAAAGAAGCATACTAAGCAGCATCAACACGACATGCGAAGTAACAGTGCACCATCCATATATTTGAAGTTTCTATTTTGATCCCCAACATCAAATTACAAGCCAAAGGTCGTTGCCCTTCCCATTTCATGGGGAATGTTCGCGTGATGGAACCACCAATTAACAATCATGTCTAATCAAGTCCATATTTGTCCTTAGTCTAATTAGTAGATTTGGCCACATTTTCATTGACATAACTTTCTATCTATGCAAGGAAGCTGCGGTGATGAAACAAAGTCATGCTTTATTGCAAATTACGTCGACCATATCTTGTCTTTAGACGATTCTGACGGCGATTCACCTGTTCACAAACGCAATCTTTTGCCAGTTTTGGTGTTTGATATTACTTTCATTTGTATCATTAAAATCCCTCTCATTCTAGAACTCATGCAGCTTGGGACATGATGAGATGACCAAAATACCAGCACTGAAAACCGGTTCTACACCGGACTACTTTATAATGTTACCTGTCAAATAGCTCCAGTCCGTCGACGAAGGCGTCCTGGCAGGCCCCGAGCCCCACCGCCACCCGCGGCTTGGACGCCAGGCTCGCCTTCTTCTCTGCCTTCAGAAGGGACAGGAGGACTTTCTCCAGCCTGTCCCGTAGTATTGCATCAGGTGGTTGTCGTACATAGTAAAGAGCGGCGACTACGACCAAAACAGAGACGATACCGCCGACAACCGAACCAGTGGACGCCATTTTAGCTGCTGACGTGCCAAGGCGAGTCCATTCGATGAATTGGGGGTGTACGAACAGACCTAGTCCCTTTTGGGAGTCGTATTTTACTTCAGACGAGCGGGAAAAAAATACAATTTCTTGGATGATAAAGTTAAGTTTCAGTCTTCATAGGTAGAACAGTACTGTTATGGACCACCAGTCCACCACCCACTTTGAAGGAAAGACCGTTTTGCACCTGTTTCTTCTCATGGGAACCTGCAAGCTGGTGCCATGCCAATTTGATGGGACCAAAGCAGTAATCTCATATATCATATTACCTGCGCGGGATGCCCCTGAAGGGGGCTTTGCCCAGTAAAGTATAGATGTAGATGAACTCCTGTTCACCAGATGCCATAATACCGCCACACGAGAAAAAAACACATGAATTTAAAGTGATTCAAAAAGTATTCCTGAGGTATACGTACATATTTACACTGATATTGGTGTCCAAGACAATGTTATTATTATATTTTTTTTAATGTGGTTGTTATAAAATGGTGGCTGGAGAGTCAATGTTAATGATTGTCATGGATGTGGTCTAAAGACTTGATCTATGGTGACACTGGTCGATTTGGAGTGACACTGTGAATGCAGAAAATATTAATCTGACCAAAGAAGTTTAAAAAAAAGACACCCTTTTGTACCCTCCAAGCAGAGTTCTTTAGTCGTTTTTATTGGGCTTTCTATTTTGTATTGTATTGTATCTTGTATTGTTGTTACTACTGTATTACTAAAAAAATGCCAGAGCCTAACCTCAGCTTGGAAACCCTCTTTATCTGATACCATGCCTTTCTCAACATCATAGCATTTCCAAATCATTCTGTTTTTATTGACATGAAGTACATGACTGTACTTTAAATCATTAAAATCTGATTCTTGTTGTACTAACTTTTCCAGATGTTATACAAGTGAGACTATAAATATACAAAATGTACAAGAAACATCACAAAATGAAGTCACACCACTCTCTTGACCAGACCAATCACTTTACTTTTTTTTTGTATTAGAATTAAAGTATTACAATTATTTGTTCATTAATCAATATTCTCTTCTCTTGCCCCTAATTTGAAGCATGCAAGCATGACTACATATACCATTTTCTCCTGTCAACCCTGGCACCACCCCTGCTCTGATCAAGATGATCTTTCCTGTTTGACCAAGGGTTACATCAAAGCTCCTTGGTTTGACAAAGCTGGAATTCAGGGACGTCTGATCTTAGTAAAAATGTCTTCTTGTTTAACATCCAGTCTAGCATCTAGCATCTAGCTATGTTGACCATGGTGTGTCAACCTTCAAGCTAAAGAGACAAGTAAACTTGCCCTACATGTTTGATGGGCCTGTTTACCACTGAGATGAACAAACACCTGGATCTTCGCAAAATCTGATGCTTGTTTCTTTCATGCAGCCTATACCGACACTGAAAATGAATCCTGACAAGGCTACATCTTTAACAATCAGATAATTTCCAAATTGCTTATCTGGCATGCATGAATTATGGATACCAGTCCAATAGAAGAAGATTAAGACAAGTCCATGAATTCCACTTTTGCCTTGTGTAAAACCTGTTTGGATGTAGAAACACATCCTTCTGGTTCAGTCACTGCTTCAGTCCATTTTTTCTGTATAAACAACCCATGGCAAAAGAGGTTTCAACTGCTATTAAAGTTGTCAGCATACTTGGGAGGACAGTTTCTAGGTTATACAGGACAGCGGCACCAACACGCACAATATATACAAACATTACACTAACCACAAAGTTAATATTAAGTTCAGAAATACCCTCCACCACCAAAAACTACTCATAACATTCCACAATACTGAACTCAACAGAAAAAAGAATACTTCCTTCACAAGCCTGACAAATGACCAAAGGAAATTTACAAACTAAGTTATTGTCTTTTTGTATTAGTATATACAAAAATGGTGATTTCATGTAGTGCTCACTTTTTGAGGGATATGTCTTAGGAATTGAAAATGCAAATTTGAGCGTTTCAGCAACATCATCTTTTAGGTATGTTAAAATACGTAATACATTCTATAAAATTTGTCTCACGACACAGCATAGCTATCCTCATTGATACTGACGTAATGTATGCATCATGTCCACTGAACTGTCTGGTAGTTACCCAGATTCTCTCGTGACATTGGAACTACTGGATGTCCACAGATGGTGGTAGAAAAACGTTTGTGGAAGAAATCTAACAAGAAGTAGTTTTCAAAAGTTAATACTGGTGCTATTCACAATTGTAGATAATATTATGCATTTTCCAGAGCAAAGTAAAATTTTGCTATAATGAGGTACGCAACATTCATCCTTCTCCTGTGCCCTCCTACATTTCTTCGGTAAAACATTTTTCTTTGTAGCCAGCATAATCTACTTGGCACTCAGTAATTGACTACTGGAAATGATTTCACAAAGAAAATATTTGCTGACTAGTAAATCTACAAGGTACAAATTTGTATTTATGGTGCAACCACTACATGGAGTTTAAGACTGTTGATTTATGATTGTTGACGACTTTTGAAACAAGTCCAGTTACCCCAAGCAAACATGCCAAGCTCCAGATCATAAGATAGTCAGCCATGTGGTTGTTCATTTGTGGACATATTTGGATTCAGATACCAATCGTCAGTTGTCATGTAGTAGTCCCAAGCAGCCTCTAGAGCATTGGCATGTAGCACAGGATAAGGTTGAAGTTTGCTGCTGACAGAAAATAGCCTTGATATCAAAGTAGTTTCTCCATGACAGAAAACAGCATTGATATCAAGTCAATTGTATGTCACAGGATGGTGAATAAAAGCTAACCTTATGAGAGCTATAAGTCAGTTTTCCCACCCTAGCACCCAATCATACAAAGCTCGGCAAGACATGTAAAGGTATTGCTTTAAACTTTGGTCTGAAGGTATCCAGACATCATACCCATCCTTACTACCTCATTTTGAACTTTTCCTACTAGCACAAATTGTTGCTAAATCTTTGACTTCCTGTGAGATTTCAACCTGAGACATTTCCTTATCATCAATGCAGTCTTGGTGGCCTCCCCAGATTGGATAACATAAATTATGCAGCAACAATAACACGTACCAAATGCCATGTACAACAGAAACGTAAAGCTTACAGGATCTTAATGACACCAGTTGCAAGGATGACAAAATAGTGTACAAAGTTGAGAGTTACACAAAGTGAGTATAGTGGTTGAAAGAGCTGAACATAAACTGTGGAGTATTACACCTCCACCACCATCTTCTTGTGGATATCCATACTTCCAACAACCTGGGACAGAAAGGAGACAATGGAATTTAGACAATGTTCTGGTTTGAAAGCTACATTGTATTTCATCCATGTATATTATTTAAGATCAGAATTATTGCACATGTACACAACAGCATTATATGCCAGGACACTGACTTTTCCTGAGGTTCATGAGAACTTGTCAAAAGGCATTTAGCCATAATAATCAAACATTTGTTGTAGGGAGAAATAGCCCTTTTAAGGGCTGGACCAGGCTACACACCATAGACTGCTTACCTCAAGCATACTCATACTCAGTGCTCTCACCAGGCCAAATGTACTGACATAAGCCAACATTTTGTAAACTTTGTTACAAAACAACAGAAAAGCCCCCATTGCTGGTTGAAACACAGCATATCACAGTGTATGAGCCTAAATCACAGTGTAGGAACCCCCTATGTTGAAAAGGCCTGGCGAGAACACTGATACTGCTGTTGTAAATATGCACACTAATACAAACAGGTTGGGGAAACAACAGTGACATGTTGTCTGATTGACAGATACTTACTTCACAAAATTCTTCAAAAGAAATCTTCCCGTCGCCGTCCTTGTCTGCATTGATGATGGTTTTGTCGACGATCTGCTGCAGCTGTGTGTCCTTCAGGTTGCTGCCCACCATCATCTTCAGCACCTGGAACAGCTCCCCATTGGAGATGTAGCCGTCTTTGTCCATGTCATAAATCTTAAAGGCAACTGTGGAGAGGAGGCATGGTTCCAAATACCTTTAAGTTATGTAGCCAAGGTGCCAGTTTGTTCAGTGTTACCTGTGGATTCTTGCAATCATTCAACAACTCCAAAGCTGTCTTTGTTCATGTCATAGAGGTTGAAGGTAATTGTTGGTAGGATTGTACAGGAGCTCTCTCTGCATCAACTGCTTCTTGTAAGTGATCAACAATCCATGAAGTACAAAATTCTTAACTATGTGTCAATATTACCCAAGATGGGGCTACAGGACTGTAGATATTTATGTCTTCAACCCTAAATTATACTGTATTGGGAGTACACCACTCTCTCTGCAATCAAAGTTGCAAGGATTTCCATTTTGCTGTAAACTGAGCTGACTTTCATATGAAACTGAAAGTCTGTGTGGATGCCAAGGTGCAGCCATGTTGCACTGGGTTTAAAATGTCTATACTGTATATATGTGGCTACAGTTGGATTATTCATCATGACAAAAAAGTTGTACAACCTGATCTATCTCCATTTCCTATTCTACCACAATTTGTACCAACCATAAAAAACTGCCCTGGAAGTTACAGTGGAATGTAGCTATCAGCCTTTTAATCTGCAGATGGTCTCTAATATCTACAATGTAAGTCTTGGTACTTTGTGATTTGTGTAGAAAATATGACTTAATGTTATATGCAAATGAGCATTGACCTTTTTCACAAAGACTTTCCTTTAACCTATTTGTAATCACCATACATGAAATACATAACAACAAAAAACAGATAAAGCAACAGTGCAGAGCTACAATTATATAAACAACAAGGCAAGTGCTGCATGCAAGTTGTGAGAAAATATGCAACATGACGAAAAGCACATGACTGTGGAAACACAAAGGAAGGAACCAGGTGCTGACTGGTTACAAAACAGGGTCCGTGAAAGGCGGAGACAAGTGCAGCTGGGCTGAGGGTCTAGCTACCGTCACAGGGGCTGACACCATCTACAGAGCTACCACTACGAGCGCTACATCTACGGTGCCGACAATGAAACACCGCCTTGTCACGTACTTACATCTGAGTTTTGACTGCTTGTCGCCTTTCACACTAAACTGCGACATGCCCTCTATAAACTCTGCATGAGAAGGAGAAAGAAGGCAGAAAAAGGTGTAGTGTGGAAAAAAAGGAAAAGCCGCATGCCAACCCAACCTATATACTCACATCTTAGCTTGGTGTTCTTATCTCCCTTCATACTGAACTGCGACATTCCTTCTATGAATTCTGCAGGCGGAGAGACAAGTCAAAGTTAGGCGGCTACCACTACAACAAACACCGGTCACTTTTGAAAAGTTAGACGACTAATTTCAAGAGCAGAAAGTTGTACTGTACTGTACTGTCTTGTGAAGTTTTGAAAAGTTAATTGAAATAGTACGTTTCCAGCCATATCTTGATATCTTATCCTCTGTCATAATGTCTGCAATATTATTATACCAGATGACATAACATATGCAGATATTCAACTTCAACAAATTGTTACAGAACCAAATTTTAAAGTATTAAAAGTGACTGGTGTTATGGCACATACACACACAAACACAAAAGTTGACTCTGTGGAAGGGCCTGCTGTGATTGGAGCAAATACTGAAAACTTAAAACAGAGGCAAAAGTCATGAGGATCAAAAATACACAACAAAACTAATTTCTGACACTATTGCATCAATAAAATCTGTACAGCATGAAATACTTCAAATAAACAGGGGCTGTCCAAGTCTGAAGGGAGTTATCCTTCTATCTAAACATATTCCCCTACTATCATACGTGCCACAAGTAGCATGGCTCAAGTTCTGTTCCATCTTAACACCTGTCTTCTACAAATAGAAACTAGAAATCTTTATCATCTTCAAAAATATAGAAACTTCCACGACTCCCTTGTTCATGCTTTTGTTACTAGTATCCTTAATTCCTTGCATGTATTGTTTATGTACAACAGATCACAACACAGCCATCCCTGCAGGTACCTTTAAAGTCCACCTCTCCATTGCCGTCTTGGTCGAAAATGTCAATAACCCGTTGGACCAGTGGGTTCTGCTGCAGCTCTGGTAACGACATGAACTCTTCCACCGACAGGGACCCCGAGTTGTCCAGGTCCAGCTTCTTAAACCGCTTCCCTAACCTGCGGATTTCCTCCGGGTCAACTGAAGGAAAGGGGGTAAATGTCAGGACTACAAGAACACACTGAGATAAGGTATCTCTCACAGCATGAGAGAGACATACCATGCAAGCCACCTGTGATAAAACCTAAAGACACAACAAACTGCCATCTGTCTTACTCTGATTTAAAAGAAGAGACATCTTTTGAAAGAAGTTTGTTTGATGGTGAAAGTTTGCTATCAGCAGGTGAATACCAGAAGAGTTTTCCCTTCTCATGCACAATGAACTTGATGCACAATGAACTTGATGCACAATGAACTTGATTGCTGACATCCAAGAAGCCAAGTTGGTGTGCCTTTGTCTAACAATAGTAACATGCATGTTGGCTTGTTAGTGAGTGGGGTAGTGGAGCAGTCTTTGGTGCAGAGGTTTTGTTGTTATTCAAGCATACACAGTAATTCCTGGCCTGGTCCTTCTTCATCTGGTAGGGAAGTTAAAGGGTAAAGAGATGTAAACACTGGTAAGCTCTTAATGAAACATGTTGGTAAAAGTGTACTCCTTTATGAAGAGGAGTACAGCAAGTCACAATGGTTGAGAAGACTGTACAAAGTAACATTTTGAATCCTATACACAATGTGATTGTACAATGGTAGCACAGTTACATTTCAATGTGATGAATGTTGTCATCTGAAAGGGAGATAATTTGTGTGATATATGTTCCACTTATTACCATTACTCATATAATATTAGTTGCTCATTCCCATAATTTTTCTTCATGACAACAATAAGTACTGTAAGTGCTATGTAAAGCGCTGATCAACTGAATTTCTAAAGCATTATGGCAAGGTGAACAAATTTTGATGAAAGCTTTTGGGGAAGCAGTTCAGAATATCATGGGACCTTTTGTACAGGAGGTAGGAAATAAATATTGGATGGGGCAGGTGCAACATTAGCTGGATGGACAAAAGGGACCACAGCCAAAGACTTGCCCCTTGGGTCCAAACATATTGACTGCCAATACCGGCTCAATACTGAGCACTGGTCTATGATACCGGAAAGATTATACTGTAAACAGCTTAACTTTGTTCCAACACAACAAACAAAATTTGGCAAATTTCCCTACTACAGCCATTTCTAGATTAGGACAACTTTGAAGGCTGTATATATATCTGGGAGTCACCTTATTTGTCATCTGTGGTTTTGAACTGAATACTGAATACCTTATGTGTGGAAGGTTTATACTTGTACCCACATATACAGATGAGCTTTTATGCACACATTAGGAAAGTTTATACCTAAACATTTAGAGCCTCTGACTCTCTTTCTCTGCTGGCACTCTTCTGCCCCCTGAACACTGGCACAGTGTTGTTATCATTGTCTCAGGTATCTCCTATGGTTGTGAACTGTGTGCAAAAATTTTGTCCTTCTGGGTATACTGTTCATGTACCTGCAGTGCCTCCCTGAAAAGCAGACACTGACAGTAAGGTCTACCCCAGTAAAAAAATCAGAGATGAATATTTCAGTCCTTTGCAATGGGAGCTGCAGTGCCAAGGATGATGTTTATCAAGAGCTGGAGGTCAGGGAAAATGCAGTGACTCCTGCTTCTCATGACTCATGAGATGATTTGTACAACAGATTATACTGTAGCCAAGTTGAAACAAAATAGCTTGACAGGAAATTACCTGTTTTGTTTGCACGGACAATGATGGCATCTCATGTGACAGCATTCTTTGACAGACAGATATATCTATTCTCATGGTCACATAATTTAACCTTTTTTTTCTGTCACTTGCTCATCCATACATCAAATTTGAAGATTAAAAGGACAGACAGCAACTACAATTCTGGGTGACTTTGTCATCCTCACAAGTCTGTCACACAGAGAAGATAACTTGTAAAATTTACCCTCAGTTAACCATGATGAATTTTGAGTCCTGATTGTTTACCTAATCACATACATGTAACAATGTGTCAACTTAACCCCCTGCTTACAGAAGAGTGAGAATAATACTAATAAATCTAATACATATGGGTAAAAAGTAACAGTCTATAACCTTAAAAAAATCCAACTGTCTATGGTATATCTTCAAGAGTGACAATGTTCATCTGCAAGTTCTAATTATGCAATGAATCTGCTGAACAGGGAAAAACACCAATGTTGGGCAAAGTCATCCATACCAGCATTACAATTGTGAATCTTTGAAACGTGTAAGGCTTGAATGATAAAGAAAGATTCCGTTGATTTATGATGATATGAAAGCTAAGATGTCATATCACAAAAATATGTATACATCTGAGCTACTTAGCTATCGACTAACTGTACTCTCTGGGCTATATCAGGTTATATGCCATGATTTTCTTCAGACAGAAAGAAAAGCTGGTATACTTACAATGTGTGCACATTTCTGGAAGGGACGATTCATTCCCCTAAAATGGAAACACAAAAAATATCTGTTAATTTTGTCCACTGTTGTACAAAGCTTGCTGTGAAGTGGTTTTCATCAACCATTACTTAAATCATACAAAAGATTTTTGACGCTAAACTATAGTGAATACTACCTAAGTCTAGACCAAGAGGTCCAAGACCCACTTGTACTGTGTAACATTCTAATTTCTAGTATCAGTGTTTCCCATTTGATCCAGCCAACGCTGTGCCTATTCGAAATGTAATTGACGAAGTACACAAAAAACCATCCTTACCTGTTACAACAAGTGGTGTTTGAAGTACGTACTTCCTTCCTGACATTACATTCATGAGCTAAATTTTCATCACCAGTGTACGTGACAAGTCAAATCTTGGTACAAATTGTCTGGTGGGGTTCGTGTCATGCGTACAAAAGTGTGTACATGTGACATAATGTTTAATTAGCCCATAACCTGGACTGGGAGAGAACTGGGGGTCATCCATACAGAATTTCAATTAGGACTGGTCCATTCATGAGGTGCAGGGGGAAGGGAGGGGAGGCAAAAGTGAAGGGGCATTCAAAAAAATTTCCAAAATTGAAGGGGAGGGAGTGAATGCCAGAAATGGAGGGAGGGTGACAAAAATTGTTTGCACTGTCGCTGCCCTTTCAAACTAGCACAGCTGAAATCCTCATTTGACAAATGAGAAAAACTACATTAACCTCCCCTGGGTTGTCTGACATCATACCAAAAAATTTGGAGCCAAAAGGCTGCCTGAACTAGGAGAAAGTTATCAATGGAAAGCAACATTAATATTTAAACATAGTAAATTTAGGTTTATGGCCATTGTAGTCCATCTTACATGCTGACACGTTGTGAGATGTCTGCAGTTTGTGACATCTCTGGGTGACATCTCTGACCTTGAGGGTCTGATGCAGAATTTTTAACCAGTAATCAAACTATCCATCTAATGACATGATGGAGTGAATGTCTTATACATAGGAACACTTTAATCAACTAGTTTGCTCCAGGTAGGACAAATGTGATGACAAAACAAGCCAGATAAATGGATATATCCCATCCCATTTGGAATGTAATTTTTACAGGAGGTAACTTTGTATTCTCCGGCAAATACCTTTCAGAAAGGTTAGTTAGATGGCTCTATTTAATGCTTGCCTAGTTGTAATCATTCATCCAATATCATTCTGGTAATTGTCAATTGTGAAGTCAGATGAATGTGAAGCTAGAAGTCTCCATAGAAATAAAAGTGTTAACATCTGACAATGTGCATCATTGTGGCACGAAAATGTTGAACACATCTCACATAGTTGTTTGAAGCAGACACACCCATGAAAATTCTGCAGATCCAGTTTGCTAAGGATTAGTAAGACATGACTCTTATCATTACAAACTTGATGACTGATTGATAGAACTCAAGAAACCTATTTTCAAGAACTATCGAACACAACAAAAAAATTACAAATATGTTCATACATTCTTTCTGATAAATCATTCGTTCTGATAAATCCCAAAGGTACAGTTATTATCTGGAACATTTGAATGTAATGGCATCCTTTCTATTCTGTGCTGGGACAGTCAGAAAATTGCAGCAGCTGTCAGTACGACCAGGGGATTAAATGGTAGTGGAGAACTGATGATATGAGGACAAAACAGCTGACAAAACCATGTCCAAATCACTTGTACTTGAAGAAATGGCCATGGTTTAAATTGTGACCTATTGGTCTAGTGTAGCAAAGCAAGTCAACACAAACCAGTAGACTAAGTTTAAAGTTTAAAAAAAACAACAAAAAAAACAACAACAGTAGACTAAGGCCCAATCTATACACAGTTTTTACCGATATCTGTGGATGTGTCGGGAGGGATCTGGAACGTTGGCCACGGGACACCCATGGCGCTTGCAGTCATAAACAGCTACATAGCCTAATGAGCCCGCGTTGAATGCTAATGAGCCTTCCCGAAGTCGGGATACATCTACCCGCGCGAGGAAGCTGTCGGGGACCCCTGCTAAGCTATCGGGGACCCCTGCTAGGCTATCGTACGAATGGTCCGGACCTTTCGGGAGAAATTTTCCCGATATCTTTATGGCGATATTGCAGTTCCATCTAGACGCTGAAAAAAAAGCTGTCGGTGAGAGGTTGTTGGCTCGCCGATATCGGGAAAAACCGTGTCTAGATCGTGCCTTAAACATACAGAGATGTTAACTCATGTAATTCATAAAGTAAGACTTTGAATTGTTATGTAAATTTAAGTATGCCAAAAAAGTATTTGTAGCACAGAAAGGACCTCCAATACAATTAACATTAATTTTCATTAAATTGTTATAGACCAGTCCAATGCACAGCTGGTGAATGATTGACCCATTAAATTTTTTTAAAAATACATTTTACAAAACCATGATAATGAAATTATTCTTTTACTTTGAAATACATGTATCGCCTTTCCAACCACCAGGCATCCTTTCCTTTAAATATATGATTTGAAGTAAGTCTCATGTAATGTGCTTGTGATTTGCTGGAAAATTTAACACTGTGAATAACTGCAAAACATTTAGTATAGGATTTTGCTTTCTTAATTTTTGATGACAAAGAAAGGATTTATTTTCATAATGTGACATGGAGCAAATTTACCTTCTCATTCTACTGATTGCATCCTTGGGAAGAGGAAATGACCAATCCAGGGGTGCTGGGAGAGGGAAAGTGCTGTTGTGGCAGATTGCAATCATCACCTCATGCATGTAATACTCTTATAGATAAAAAAAAACAATTACAACTGTTACTGTGTATAACAGCAATTTGTGACTATAGGGAAATCATGGAAAGGATGGGACTTCCATGTCAATAGTAAGAGATTTTTTTCTTGTCAACCTTCTCCTCACCCCACCCGACCCATCAAAAGGCACTTCCACAAGAACCAAGGAAACACAGTTTCTGTGTGTGATGACAGATAAAACCACTGCACCAGTTTCTCACCTCCCCTGGCCCATCTAATCTTCATACATCAGTTTGACCTTTCCACATTTCACCCTGTCTGGGGACCTGCTGAGGCAGAACTGATGGCAATATCATACGCATTTCTGGACCTAGCTACAAAATCTCAAGTATTACCTGTGGGGTGAGGTGTGTGGAAGGGAACTACTGTGTAAGGGGTGAGGGTATGGGGTGATCTGTGGTAGGATACTGCGTATTACTGTAAATGCATTTAAGTTCGCAGGGAATTAATTTCGTGGCAGCGGGGAAAAAGGACTGTTTGTGGTGGTTTTAAGTTCGCGGTAGCACCATGCACTGTAGTCTCTTACTGCCATGGAAAAAATGTTTGCGGTGGTTTTAAGTTTGCGGTAAATTTGCAACGCAAAAACCGTAAACATAAAACCACCGCAAACATTTCTGCATTTACAGTAAAGGGGTCCAGGTATGGTGTGCAGATGTCAACAGTTGGCAGAAAATAGTGTAACAAGCGTATTGTAATATTTGTCAATATGGAAGTTTTATATAAAAGCCTAGAGATGTGTTTCTCTTTTACTTGTGGCTGTGTTGATGAGCTGCCCAATAAGTAGATACCACAGATTTAATTTCCTGAAGACTGATGCGGATGAATAAATACTAGTAGATTATTTATAATCATTAAATATGCCATGATGCCTGTGGCAATGTGTCTTCCCCAAGTGAATTAGGCAACATAACGTTACATAAAGCTGTCACGAACCCAAACCAAAACATTAATACCCAAACTAATATTTTCCAACATGAATCTATCCAGATTATACCTGTTGATGTAAAATTAGACAATATTGCCTGCACATGCCCTGTCTGCAGTCCTGTGTCTCTAGGCTGGAAATCCAGTATGTTTTTAGTGGAATTCACAAATCAGCGGCGAACAAAACAGCGGTGATTTGGGGCTGGGGTGGGTCGGGCTCTAAATATTCACAGCCGGTATGTCAAAAATATCGGTCGTCCCTCGGTGCTTCGCACCTTCAGAAAATAGTATCAACGACCAAGACACGCCTTGCTGGAGAGAATGCTGGACATTTTTCAAGGATCTCCGGACATTTGTTGATATGCCAGAGGGCGTGTTACGGGCATAACATTGACCCGAATTTGTAAATCGGCCTGATATTTTCGAGAGCTTCACGGGTTGGAGATGCAGGACAGTCGCGCTGATTATAGCGAGGATGTTACGCCTGTTTGGCGGCTAAAATAGGCGTTCCGTCCCTCAGACCTGACCTTGAGAATGTCAAGAAAAATATGTAGTTAACAAATACACGCAAAAATCTCCATTACTTACCATTTTGGCTAATTTTCTGCGGTTTTCTACCCTACGACCAGAAATCGATCCCTGTCCTCAGCAACCCCAAAATTGTACATCCGGGATATTGGGTATCCAAATATGGATAATCCCGGAAGTGGACCAATCGGCTTGTAGCTGATGAATGGCGGCCTCTAGCGACTCATCTATAAAACGCATAACGGTTCATAAATGACCACTTGTCTCTTCCCTTCTTCTGTGTAAAGCCCACATTCTTCTTGAATGTTTTGGCTTTTTCATAGTGGCCATACGCGTCAGGTAATTTCTGCTTTAATCAATGATAATCCGTATAACATTTGTCTGTTTATCCTTGCCTGGTCAAACACCAGTGTTGTAGTTGTAACTTACTTTTCTGCGGCAACACGTGACTGGAAGATCTTGAATATCGCGGCTTCCACAGTAGTGCTCTCCACTTACTAAACATTAGTAAAATGTATGTCCTCATATATACGTTGTATGTAATATCTCCATCAGACCAAGGCGTTATAATTGCAACCTACTTTTACCAGACTGTGCTGGCAGAATAAAAGCTAGCCATGGCCAGGCGGGAAGAATAATTTGCCAGGGGGAGCTTGGTCAGCACTGGATCTTATTTGCTAATTTGTTAGCCCACAGTTACAGTGGGCTGACTCTCTAGCCAATCATCTGCCATATGTTGTAACATTACTGATTTTCACTAGTCAAAACCGCTTAGCCTGTTTGAGGCTATGACCACACCTCTATACTTAATTATCCAATCGACCCTCACTATTATCATAAGAATAAACCACGAGGGACTTACCTTACAAGTTATCTGTATGATGATGGTGAATATGAAGAGACGGGTAAGTTAATCTGAAATTGCTTGAAAGTTTGAAAAGTGGGAAATGACAAAGGCCGCCATTCTGGGTCTATCTTTAATAATGAAGAAGTGCAGGCCTAGGGCAAGCAGAACTGTGAACTATGCCAAGGCTGCATTTCACAGATTGCCGAAAGATTATACTCAAGGACCCTATATAACGTTAGGGTTGTGGGTCAGATTCGATTTAAAAAAAAATGTTCATCTGACTTACGAATTTCCTCCTGCCACGACCCTAACATCTGCTTGAACATTCAACTGGACTTTGTAACGGCGCCCTCTGCTGGTTGCTTGCATATTGCAACTTGCGCAATCCACGTTGCCTCTGTCGGCCGTCTGCGCATTCTCTTTCCCCCTGTTGCGGCAATGGCCTCTGGTGTAAGTTGGAACTTCTGCTCAAATCTCGCCCATCCGGCGTTAAATGTAATGACAACTTCTCAGTTTTGGGTCATTTCATATTGAGAAGATGTCACTTTATGTGTTTGTGTTGATATTTTGTCGATTGTGTGTGAAATTGTGTTTTTCCAGACGTTATATACCTACCCGGGTAACTTCCGGGCCTACAAGGCCCAGGTCGCCGCACAGTACAGCGGTGCCCAGCTGAACGTGGTCTCGGACCCGCCGGCCTTCAAACTCGGCGAAACCAACAAGACGCCTGACTTTCTCAAGAAATTCCCCGTCGGGAAGGTACGTCAATTTCTTTATTGATTGTGCTCCTTTTTTTTCAGACAGGGAAAAATTTGTTCAGCATGCAAATCACACATGGCGGAAAATATTTGCAAAAGTCGTCTGTTCGCCACGTCAGTAATGTTAGAGCACCACTTCAGTGTAAAGAATAGCCAGAACGCTTAACTTGAAATGTGCGGCTCGTAATTGATGCATTGAGTTTTTATTTTCATGTCAGTACAATTCTAAGATTATCGGTAACCGGATGTTATACACTTTCTAGTTATGGAAACATATTACTTTTTTTTTTATTAGACTCTATTGGGGGAGGGGGGCATGGAAAAATCTAGTATGATAAATCTATAGCATGAAACACGTGCATACCTTACTGTGGAGTGTGGACTGTAGTCAGTGAAATCTTACATACAAACTATTTTATTCAAACCAAAATGTTATTTTCTATCTTTGCATGATAGATTTTGCTACAGTTCATATTGCAATAAATGTAAAAAAAAAAAAAAGAAGAAAACTATGTTGCTCTTTCGATACAATGTATCACCAACATATTGTCATCACATGTTCTTGTTCGTCTTCAGGTCCCAGCATTTGAAGGCAAGGATGGCACATGCCTCTTCGAGAGTAACGCCATCGCTTATTACTGTAAGTCAATTTGCTTCACCATCCAGCCTCTGCTTGTAGAATTTCTACAGCAGTATTATTACAGGTTCTTGCATCAGCATTAGCTTCCAAAACATCTAATGATAATATGCATTATGCAATGTTTTGTCTTGTCGAAAAGGCCTTCTTATTCTTACTTCATTGGATTCATAAACTGATAGTCAGCTGCTTGGCAAAAGGATGAAGTTTTACCTTAAGTAAATTTATATAATGTAAACTTGCTTGACACTTATAGTGAATGTTATGAGTAGGTGTTCTTTAAGGAGTAAGTGTTGCACGATATGTATAGCTCATTGCATACATCGCATGTTCTTGTTCGTCTTCAGGTCCCAGCATTTGAAGGCAAGGATGGCCATGTTCAATGCCTTATCAGTTATCTGTAGAATTGTAATTGAATTAAACAAAACTCAACCTGCAAATGATGACCGTATTTTATACGGGGACGTAATACTGAAGTCCTGATGATACATCTCGGTCTGATGCTCGTGTAGAAACTAGATAAAAATTTGGGAACTGTCTTCAACATACAGATACATGTATATTTCTATCCTTGTACTTAAGGTATGGAATAATTGTAACTCACACTGGAATCCAGTAAGAGCAAGACTGCTACCCTGATGTATGTTTTAACGTCTAATCCAAAGTAAGAAAAGTGACTTAATGAATACCTGACCATACATATGGCCTTCCTCAGGATTGCTGACCCAATCGCACGTACAATGTACTTGAGACTTGCCAAAATCCCGCTGATATAATTACTGACGTAATATTAATCTTGTTCCAGTGGGCAATGATCAGCTGCGGGGCACCAGTCCCAAGTCTGCTGCGCTGGTCCAACAGTGGGTGAACTTTGCTGACAGCGAGATCCTCCCAGCTGCATGTGCATGGGTCTACCCAACCCTGGGGATCATGCAGTACAACAAGGGGGTAAACAGATACTGTCTTTGAACTCTTTTCCTTCTCAAAGTTTACCAAGACTCATGGTTTGGGCTTTGTCTGGTTTAATGGGTTCAGAGGTGATATCAGAGGCCAATTATGGCTAGGGATCCTCTAACATTTGTAGGATTACTTGTGGGAAAGTGTGGTAGTCTATATTCAGCTTAAGATAGACACTCTTACATGCTCTACATACATCCTCAACATTTTTTCTTAGAAAAAAATCACATTAAAGCCCCCTGAAGTTAACCTTACATGGGAATAATGTCCTGTTAATATTTGTTGTACCAGATGCATAATTACTGATTTTTTGTCTCCTCAGAACACTGATCAAGCCAAGGAAGCCATCAAGAAGGTCCTGACTGTCTTAAACGAGTACCTGAAGACGCGTACTTTCTTGGTTGATGAGCGTGTCTCCCTTGCGGACATCTCTGTGGCCTGTAACCTCCTCCTTCCCTATCAACAGGTGAGTTTGGGGTGAGACAATGCTTTGGAAGGAGGGAAAAATGTATCTGTTTGGTTTTTTGGCTCACCAGTGAAATTTTGAGAGCTCGAGAGTCCTTGTTCTAAATGTCATCCAAAACAGTTGTTGTGACAGTTTATGGTACTAAGATGAAAGAAAGTTTCAAGGCTATTTGAATTTAAAGACAGAGAAGCATATCCTGTTAGGCTGAATGAATAATTATGAGAAATGATGAGACCCAGTACTTTTTAAATTTTGCATGATTTGTTTGTATGTTACAAACTTGTTACTTGTTTGCTGGTATGTAATTGATCATTTATAAATGTAATATTTGATTTTTGAAAGGTTCTTGAACCTGCCTTCCGTCAACCCTTCGTCAACGTGAACAGATGGTTTGTGACATGTGTCAATCAGCCACAGTTCAAGGCTGTCCTTGGTGTGGTCAAGCTTTGTGACAAGATGGCCCAATTTGATGGTAAGTACTGATGGATATTGAAATATCACTGTAGGCTGTCTGATACTAGGCTGCTGTTTCTAGTGTTAGGTATTTAATGATTAGTGATAATCCAATGACAATCAATCTAGTGCTGGTCTTCAACATATCAAACACCTCTATTTTTTCTATAAATATTCTGCTATAACTATTACAAATTTGTGTGCATGGATTGGATGCACCCTCTAGGTTATCTGTCATCCCAGGTGGAATCTTTACGATAGATAACCCCAGATTGGGGCAGATGTATTAAAATTGCATGATGCAAGCATATTGATTGACATATTTGTGATTTTCTAGACAGCGTTATTTAATCGAAATTATTAGCTCCCTGAAAGCACTTTGTTTATTGTTGGCTGTGTATTGTTGACAGCTAAGAAGTTTGCTGAGCTCACGCCCAAGAAGGACAAGGGTGGCAAGAAGGAAAAGCAGCCTCAGCAGCCCAAACAGGAGAAGAAGAAGGAAAAGAAACAGAAGGAGGAGAAGGAAGTGGATGAGGCAGATGATCTTCCCAAGGAGCCCAAATCTGTTGACCCTTTTGCTGCTCTACCAAAGAGGTATGTAAATTGCTCATCATGATCCTTCATTGTCCACAAAGAGGTAATGGCTGGGTCTTTTTGCTGTTTCCATCATAGTCAAAATGCAGAAATGCAAACTGAAATGTAGAAATGCACAACAAAATATAGGAACATAAAAGATTCAACCACTCCTAGTAATTTGGATGGACAAAGAGGACCAGTTTATTCTGGAATTGGCACCTTATCTGGCTTTTGTGTATGCAAGTCCCTAACATGTCAGTCGTCTTATGCAGAATGTATCTGCCATGTTGTGAAAGCAACATCAGGCAAATAGAAATAGCCTCTAGCCTCAAGAATCATGAATGTACCAATGATGAGACATCATGCACCACTCTGAACAGACCTGAGTGAGAATGACCCAATGTCACTTTTCTGAGGTACAATTGAAACAAAACAGATTGAAACTCTATGCCATTGAAGGAGATGAATGACCGCTTAGCCATGTTTGCATTCTATTTTGTATACCACATTTTTTTTCAGATCTTACTCAGGCAATTTGTAACTTTATAAGTTTTTTTAATTATTAAGCATCAGGAGACTTACTTGTGCATGTTTTTTTCAGCGCTTTCAACATGGACGAGTTTAAGAGAACATACTCCAACAAGGACACCCTAACTGTAGCGCTGCCTTATTTCTGGGAGCATTTTGACAAGGAAGGCTACTCCCTGTGGTACTCTGAGTACCTCTACCAGTCCGATCTAAACATGATCTTCATGACTTGCAACCTTGTCGGCGGTGAGTGGCCTTTCAAATCATTTGCTCCATACCAACTTGTAACAGAGAGATTGTAATACAGTAGTATTTGATGTATATGTTTGTGTGTATGTATATGAATTGTTTTTTGTGTATGCAAGATTTCTTACAAGCTGTTATAAGACTACCTATAGTGTACAACTCCTGCTGCTGTGTCCCTCGTGTTTTGCTGAAGCCTGATTCGGACTGACTTGTCCATGTATGAGGCAAAGTGGCTGTAAAGACTTGTGCTTAGTATGTGACTACCTTCTTGAGTCAAGTTTAACTTAAAGGTTTTCCCCTCTGTAGGAATGTTCCAGCGGTTGGAGAAGCTGCGGAAGAATGCCTTTGCTAATGTGTGCATCTTTGGTGAGGACAAGAACAACCAGATCGCAGGAGTCTGGCTCATGAGGGGACAAGAACTGGTTTTCCCTGTGAGTGTTGGATCTTAAGTGATGTTTTCTGTCCAATGTCTGGAAAGATTAGCTTGGCTTCCAACCCTTCCTCTAATAGCATGCTAGCATGAGGTATATCAGGCCTACAAGTCATGCCTAAATCTAATCTGATCTACTCTTTTCATTCTGTATGCATATTAGTTATGTGGGCGAAGCCACACATTTAGTATTCTCTACAGATATTTCTCTTCAAAGAAACACATGAATATCATAATGCAATGTCACATGCAATAGATGGACTAAAAGTTTCACTTTCCCTACTGTGCAGCTAAGCCCAGACTGGCAAATCGACTATGAGAGCTACTCGTGGCGAAAGCTGGACCCAGACAGTGAGGAGACCAAGCTGCTGGTCCGGGAATTCTGGTCTGAGGAGGGCGACTTCAAGATCATGGGGAACAGGAAATACAACCAGGGCAAGTGCTACAAGTAAACGGACAGATCCTGACCCCCGCTGCATACAGAATGTCGTAGACTTTATCAGCACCTACCAGGAGGGCGAACATCTCCATCCCCACAGAAAATCTTGCTCGCTAGACATGAGTATTCCACTAAGCTGTCAATAAAACAAAAACACTGCTACAAAAGGTGTATTTGTGTGCTCTTTTTATTAGACATTTGTATTAGCAATGTAGGTAGATTACTAGCATAAGATACATGTAGCTACTGAGTCAATATTTGAGCCTTGAATATTTCCCATGATAGTTACAACTTCAGATTGGCCAAAGCTGAATGCTTAACTGTAAATTGTCAGAGCTATTCATTTAGAGTATGACTTGATAGTCTCAAAATACCTCTCTACTTTCTTTGGGCCATTGGAAAGAAGTTGCAGGAGTGAACCATGAGATGGGATAATTTGACACAGTGCTACATTAATGCAAATACAAATGTAGTTTTATGCTCAATTTGAAAACTAACTGCAGAACCAGTTCGATGAATTGAAAAGGCAAAAGTAAAGTCTTTGTTACTGTCTTACATGTATGCCTCATGGAACAGCCACCCTGCCTTTTTAAGGATCAAACGTATGGAAGATGGTGGTATACATTCTTTAAAGTGACACTTGATATTTATTGATTCCTTCTTATTGATTTAGCAGTGTTACATTTTAACAAATGTACTTCGTCTTTGCTGGTACATGATTTTATCTCACTGAATAATCCTGTAAAAACAAGCCCATGGGTATGAGCTAATAATGGGTCTATCACTAAAACATAGCGCAGATGCATTTCAACCATTCTTAAAACCATTCAACTAACTACCTTCTTGGTAGAGATGACTTATTTATTGCATGTACAAATACTCTATATCTAATTTGAACAAAAGGATTTCCACAAGTAATGAAGTGATACTGATAGAAATATTTATCTGATTCAAACAAATACCTGCATACATTAACATTTCCTAACAGTTTCCTTCATTTACAAAGATAACTTAGACTAAACTTTATCAGTCCCTCATGATATCGATGGACTCTACCAGTTGTATTGCCAGGCTGTACTGTCCGTGTGTCTCTGGCAGAAGGCTGACCACCTGGCTCAACAGCTGGGCAGTCAGGAGCAGAGGCACATCAGGGAAATGGACGTCGGACGGACTCTGGAAATAGGGAATTAACAGACTGATAAAACAACTGATAAATCATTGTACCACCAATTTCCATCTCCATATATGGGAGTAGTGAACAAAAGGTAATGTTGACTAAAAAGGGATACAGTATAAAGCTAAATCCCTTGCTCCTAGACTAACAAACTCTGCTGTCCAGGGCTGTAACTGGCCACACCCTGCAGAGGAGGGCAGCTATAAACTAGATTTAATCAGGCTACCTTGTTCCAATCCTAATTATTTCAGAGTTACCCAGCCAAACTGACAGGAAAAGGAATCATACAATCCATTAATGACTTGCCTTTGATAAACCAACACAGATGCTATAGTAAGAATAGCCAAAAATGTAGAATGGCAGGCTGTAATTACCTGCTGCTTGAGCCATGTGGACAGGGTGGGGGGTAGTCTGGACAGGAGCTGAACACTTCTCTTGGGTTCTGCTGTGGACATTAGGTGGGACAAACGCTTCCCCACCAGCAGGAGCAGGTCACAGCCAAGCTGGCACCGTTCATTCACAGAGTTTAGCACCTAGGATAAAACGCAAGTGTCTGAATCAAGAAAAACTTCTAAGTTATAACGATTTTCCATACTACATGTATTTATTGTCATTTGGCCTATCAACAAAGATGTGATACTTTCAGGCAATGTGTCCATCT
Source organism: Branchiostoma floridae (assembly GCF_000003815.2). Taxonomy (NCBI): domain Eukaryota; kingdom Metazoa; phylum Chordata; class Leptocardii; order Amphioxiformes; family Branchiostomatidae; genus Branchiostoma; species Branchiostoma floridae. Next base: position 14,834,146 of record NC_049979.1, on the reverse strand, counting down.
AGATACTTTCTCCAGAGGATATATCTTAAGATTTCCTTTATCCACAGAGAGTTTAAAATAGTGAAAACTGTTGCTCACCTCCTGTCCCAGGTAGTCATAGCCCCTGCCATACAGCTCGTTACAGTAATGTCTCCTGACCACGTCTACATCCACCTCCAACCTCTGACCCAGCTCCAGCATCCTGTCTGCCCACGTACAGGCCTCCAACACAACCTTATTGTCTGACATTGTTTGGTAGGCATCAAGGTCAGATTGCAACAGTTCCTTTTCCTTGTCTGTCTCCATGGCAACAGCACCATCATCCATGCTGAGATAGGCTGGAGGGGTGGGGAGGGTTCCAACTGCTGCACTCACTATTCTACACAGGAACTATGAGAAAACAGACACTTTGGTCAGGGAATATGTTAGTCAATAAAACAAAAGATGTTGTACAACAAATGTATTTTCAGTTTCCTTTTGACTGTACCTGTCAAACTTGTTCAGCAATAGTGTACTTCTTATGTGTCTCCATCTTCAACTACCTTTTGAATGAGATTTCCATACTTGCACATTCTTACCTGTTGCCGGGCACTTGTAATGGCGATGTCAATGTCACTGCCAGGTAGGAGGGGGTAGGAGTGCAGATCCTTGAAGAATGCATTCTTGCCCTGGTCAGAAACAACACAATTCTCCTTTCAAAAATCTCTTGAGAAGCTTTCAATTCATTTTCAAATGCCTTTCATCCTTTTTTTTGTAGGTACTTAGGTCATTACATTAACCAGTATCCCTGACAACCCCCTGGCCCTCTAGGAAAAGAGCATATGCCAGTTTGGGACAATCTAGCTAATGTTGATTATTTATCAATGTGCTTGAAAGAAAGATAAACCTTTGAGTCAAAATGATATGAAAAGGGATAGATATTTGAGGGCAAGGCAACAAAGTTAACTTGATGATAGAGAAGAACCAACCTTTGTATCAAAGTAATATGACAGCGGTTTGACTGTCCTGAGTGAGAAGACCATGACAGCATGCATGATACTGCTCAGCTTCATGTGGTGCTGCAGCAGCTGGTAGTTAGACACGCGCTGTTCTGCCGCCAGCTCTGCGATGGACGTGGGGCCCTGCGTGGCCTGCCACAGGTCCTCGATGTCAAACACGGGCACATGGGAAGACTCCACCTCTGCCTGTGAGGAAAAGAATGGGTACGGGGACTCTACTTCCGCCTGCAACGGAAGGGATACAGTAGCCCTATCACTGGGACGGCTGGATGGACGTGGGGATTGTTGAGGCAGTGGTCATCATAGGAACTGAATTACCTTAATGATGCATCTTCATGCAGTATGTCGTAAAATGCAAATCAAATGAAAAAGGACAAATTTTGGAGATGAATATCAAAGTATATTTTCCATGCCTTGCAATCACCATGTGCACCTTATGGAAAAAGGAAAATCATGGCCCACACCAGCAATGCCTGCAAGAATCTTTTATGGGAAGGAAAGAATCTAAATACAGCACCAATAATGATGACAAGAAAACAAAATACAAAGGAAACAGAGGTAAGACTAAAGTGTTATGAATGCATCAAAATAACCAACAGAAGTAGCAAATGTAAGACGGCACATGTAATGTGATACACGTTACATAGAAAACATATTTGTACCTGATTTGTACCTAAAGTTACATAGAGTACCTATCTTTATGAGGTGCATAAGTCGTACATCTCTTAAAATCACAGGGTTGCCCAAGAGCTGGCATCAAATTGTTTGCTGTCATTTAGAACAGGAGTATGAAGGAAATACTTTTTCAAGATATTTTGCATTAGTTTGTACATTGCTACATACACCAAATAGTTAATTCTTACCTCTAATATGACTTGTAAGAGGATGTTGCATTGTCCTAGGAAGTTAGTTAAGGCTGCATCACTCAATCCCACATCCTGAGCATCAACACAGGGCAGACATTAGATGACAACAAAAAATCTTTATTGATGACACAATTCTTGTTTTAAGGGGGCAGGGAATGTTCCTAACTTGCATTCACAGCCCATCCTATGTCAGTGTGTTGAGCCCGTCTTTGGTCTGGCAGAAGAGATGCAGCTCCAATACTTTTCATGCAATCTGTAACCTTGAAGTGGCCTTTGTCCTTTTATGTGCCAAAAATTGGTACAAAAGATTATTGCATAGAAGAAGGCTGGCAAAGCATGAACACATTGTACACGTTGAGCTTTTACTGACAATGCACGTTAGGGTTCAAAATGTGAAATCTTACCTTTCTGCACAGCCGATCCTTTGGAGCCTTCCCAACCTGAGTGATGTAAAAACACACAAAATGATGAACAATTTAGATTACCCAGTATGAACAAGATAAAAAAAAACTTTCAGGAGCCAATAAAAAATTCCTAATCTGGCTGTAATGAAAATAAAACACTTCACTGTAGATTGAAAACAATTAGAGAGCAGATCCGTTTGCCAATTTCAAATTCATTCTGTGTTGAATTGACATGCTTACAATGTGACTGTAGAACAAGTTTTTCTCAAAAGGTCTACCTCCTACTACAAAAATGGTGAAACTATCTGTGTTCCCATGGTGAAACTTTTGCAATTATCCTGTTTACACACCTGCAAACCAACTAACTAAAAAATAAATATCCCTCGGCATAATGCGTTCCCGTACCTTTTCCATGAGAAAAGCACTTGCTGAGAATCTCTTTACCATAAAGGTGTGCCACATCATGCAGCCCAGACCTGTAAGCAACAACAAAATCTATGTAGTAGGTGTACATTTGTATATCATTATTGCACTAATAATGTGATACACCCTTAGTCACTGATGTACACGTTTGATTGAATTAAATGATGGAAAAAGAAGCCAACAACAATAGCAACATGATAACATAAGTATTAGAGACACATGCCAAAACCAATGAAGTATCATCAGAACTGTAGGCATGATAACTACTGCCCATTCTCAAACTACTTTGCTGACAAACAACACTTCAGCCCCCTTTTGCACTTTTGTTTTATTCAGTTTGGTATATAACCTTGTTCTGGGAAAGTTTTAGCTAGCCTCCTTAATAACATTTCTTCTTTTCCTAGTTTTGATAGAGAAATATAGTTTAAGAAAACTAGGAACTGCAACTCATACATAACTGCAACTAATGCATCACCAAACCGCATAAACACAACCAATCAGCAAGGACACAACACCACCAACCAACCAATGAATACCAAGGACACAAACACAACCAATTAATCAGCACCAAGGACACAAGCACAACCAATCAGTACTGAGGACACACACACAACCAACCAATCAGCACCAAGGATACAAACACAACCAATCAATACTAGGGACACAAACTCAACCAGCCACTACTAAAGGACCCAATGAGTACTACGGGCAGACACCACCAATCAACACCACTGAGATACACTGCACCAATCAACATCAAGAACGAAGACATGACTAGGCACACATACTAACAACTCACCATGTTGCAGATAAGGATTGCCAACAAACTTGAGATGCTCAATGGACCTTTCCAGTAATGCTACAACCTGAAATGATAGAAAATTTGCTTTGAATCTTTAGCAGACTAAGTTACCACTTGAGGCCACAAATTGGAGATAAGGGGCAACAACTGAAAGACATAATTTACACTACTAGTATTAGTCAGCATTCCATACCATCTATCAAGTCAAAAGAAAATGTATGAAATGCAAGGATGTCTTTCCCCTACCTCTGGATCTTTATTCCACTGCACCACATACTCCCAGGTACAGTGTGCATGGAGCACCTCTGGGTCCAGGCTGTATGGGAAACGCTCCAGGTGGCTTCGGTAACGGCCTAACATGGACAAAACAACACAGAACTGCTGGTAAACATAGCAGGGAAACTACCTGCAAATTTTTTTCAGGTCATAATCGAAATGACCATCAAGCCACACAAAGTTGGTTTTGATGGATGACATCTACTGGAGACCTGAAATCCGATGTGTGGAATACTAATTTTGATCTGGGATGTAGTGCTGTAATAAATGCACCAATTCTGTGGCAATCATGCCTCACTTCAGGAGAGATTAACAAATGGTAATCAGTACAGCCAACAGTGACCTCCTAATTAGGAGCAATTTATTACTCAGAGGCAAGTAACATGCCCACAAAACAATACAGATTGTGCAGCCAAGTTTTGCAAAGAAAGATGATCAGTCAGATACCAGCTAGTCTCTCCAGTTCTGGAAGAGCAGCTTCAGAGGTCACATCTGTTCCCAGCTCCATAGCCTCCTCCTCCTCACCCTCAGCATGATGGGAGACAGAGAGCATGCTGGGTAGAATCCCTGTTCTTGCCACCCAGTTAGCAACCAATGCTGCAATGGATCCTGTCAAAACAGTCCAACAAAGTAGATTTCAAATTCATCTTCATTTGTGTCAGTATCACACAGCACAAATTTGGTCAATGGATGCATTAATAGTGGGTTACGGTGTGCTTGGTGTGTGTATGCCTGTGACCTACCGCTGCCACCTTCCAGCAGGCCCTTGACAGAGACCACCTTGTGTTCCTTCCCCATGGTTTCAGCATATGAAGGAGGACGATCCACACTGTCCCTGACCTTACTCCTCAGGAGCGTGCTCAGTACCACCACATCCTCCAGCTGCCGCACCAGCAGGTTCCAATGTTCTGTATCCATGGCAACAGTCTCCCATTCCTCCATGGTGTCAGTGCTGGTGGTGCTTGGGGTGGGGGAACTCAAGGAAATTGCTTCTTGGTCTGTGTCTTTGTCTTCTTGACTTTCCTGTATTGCAACATATAGAGTGTCTCTTTTCATTTTAAGAGCTGATTTCAAGTCAACTTTTTGAGACTTGCAATATTCTTAATTTACGAAAATTCAAATGCTTTGTGCTATCGTGTTCATAACCAATCCAACTGTAAATGCGAACACTAAGGCAAACACAACCTCTTTTTCAGACATCAGAGGAAGTTCAGAAGTCCCACCTGTTCTTTGTTCCCACTTCTGTTGTTTGGTACAACAGATGCAGCCACGCTCCTGGCTGCTACAGCTGCCATCAGGGCGCTGGCAGGTGCTTCAGCCGCAGTACAGATGTCCCTTACACTCTGCCACCAGGGGGATGCTGTGTTGGGCTCTGCATGAATAGCATGGGCATCTGGACATGTCACACAGGGTAGGAAACACACAGGTTAATGGGGGCAAACGAAAATAAAAGAACAAAGTGAAAAAAAATTAAGGAGGGACTTGGATCATGTGTTAGGAGGGGGTCATGGACAGCTTTATCAATAATTGTGAAAAAATCATAATGAGACATGTGCTGCTACTGTAACATCCATATAGTGGCTACTAGTTCATTAGTATCAGACAGACATCAGACAGCCAGGGGTTGGCATGCATAGTGGACATGGTCAGTATTACTTAGCTTAGTATACCAAAAATAGTGCACGGTGTGACACAGAAACGTATGTTACCTTTTATCCAGTATTTTCAGCACACAAGGCAGGGGTTATGATAGCAATTAGGCATTATTGTAGCAATACATTCTTATCTATTCATGAAATGATTAGCACATACCACAAATCAATAACAATTTCTCGACAAACCCACATACAATTTCCCTTTTTTCCCTTTACAAATTTGTCTGACTGACCTGCAGTTCTGGTGATGCTTGCCAGGAGGCAGTGCAGGTTGCTGACGGGTGACACATCTCTTGGGCGTATCAGCTCAGTCTCACTGCTTAGCCACACTCTCAGGAGTAATGACTTAATAACGAGAGAAATATGTTTTAATCTCAATGACATCTGTGTGTGTGTACTAGTCTGCTATTATGTAGAAGTATACAGTGGTCACATTTTGTCAAGCTACTGCACTTGTGATACCTGAGCTATATCTCCTGTCATAAGACATACATGTGTACAAACTCACACACACACCTACACACACATACATACATACATGTGTACAAACCAGGCAGAAGCTTGCGACTAACCATGAGGTCAGCAGCAGGGATGCCTGACCCTTCCAGACAGGTACACAGGGCACTAATGGAGTCACCTCCCGTCAGACCACATTTGAACAGGAATGTTCCTGCAAAAAATAAAACAAGACAAATGTAATTTGATCATCAAATTATCCTACAGCCTACAGTACACCACATCTTTGTGGGACATTTCAAGAACTAAGCAAAGAAACTACTTTACTGAGGATATTCCCCTATATTAAGTCTTTGACTATATCAACTGTAACTAGAAAGAAGAAAAACAACAACATTTCTCACCTAGTTTAAGTGACAGCTGCTCATCAATGTCTGAACTCATGAGGACTTTCAATGAAGACACAGTAGGTGCATTGTCATCTGCATGATGAGAAGGACAGATGAAACAGGACAGGAAGGCTGCAGGGGTCATGTGTATGGGGTCCTTGAAGTGCACCCTGTTGCCTGCTGACTCCCTCATGAAGTCATCGACGGCTGAGAGGTACTGCAGCGCTTCACTCACACTTACACTCAGGGTGGCGGCCAAGGTCTGCGGATTACAGAACAAACTGGTTATTCATTACTACAAACGTCTGTCTTCTTTTATCACCTATCACCTATCTCTATCAGTGTTTTTGCGGCACTTAAAACAGATGTTTGAGGACATGGACATGGACATAGCAATCACTTAAAGAATTTAACCTAACACAAATAGAAAGAAAATGAAGTGTCCTCTTAAATGTCATCAATATGCAAAGTTTCCTCTATGAAAATGTAAAGTTTATCTATTTTTTTATGTTTACAGTACCTGTTCTGGATTGTTCTCTGCCATGCCCATGGCCTGAGTCGCCTGCTTGTTCAGCTGACTGATGGTGATGTACACATCCAGCAGCAGCTCCTGTACTTTACAGAAGTGGAGCAGACCTCTGCTCTCAGGGGCGATGGAGTCTGGGTCTGAACAGGTAACAGGTTCAAAATAAGTGCAGGGGAAAGTTCATCTCTTTTGCCAGTTATATTTTAGGCCAAGCAAACATGTTGCTATAGACATAGTCACTAAAAGATTTTGGCTATAACAACACTTAAAGTCGATGCCCAATGCTATGATATTGCACTAAGAATCCTTAGAATTCAATTATGCCATAAAATTTAATCACTTGATCCTGAGACCTCAAACTATCTACAAAAAAGAGAAAAATAATAAAAATATCTTCATAATTATAAAAGTTATCCACCAACCTGATATTGAATCCACATGACATTGAAATATTTTGTCAGTAAATGCAGAGATGACAAACCTTCCTTCTCCAGGGCTTGCTGTATATTGTTCTTCACAGTCCTGATGACATGATGCATCAGCTCTGCTGGCAGGATCTTATGGGACAGAATCTTCTCTAGACCCTTAGGAGGAACAAGGGGACAAGATTTCACAAACATATACCATTTCATGTCAAAATATAGAAAAACCAGAAAAGATAAAGGATACAATAAATTGCTTTCTCACCTGTCTTTTTAATGCCACGATTTTGATGTCTGAAATGATGTCCACTAACTGTTTTTCTAGGGCTCCTGCAGAAAGTACAAATCAGAGGCATAAGACATTTAACACTTTAACTTTAGAAAACTATTGTTCAAATTTCAAAGATAGCATGGAGTAGGTCTTTCACTTCAATTCACTATTACATTTTTGTAAATGTGCAGTTACTTTTCAAGAGTCATGGATTCTTCACCATCATCTTAAGGTTTACACAGCATCTTTATTTGTCATGTAGTTACAGATGTGCTTTATGCTAAATATTCTAAGCATAGATATTACATATGTTCTCAAATTCAAAGGTCTGACATTGACTTCAAACCAAGCTACTAACAAGTACATAATGAATAACATGGTAAAATAAAAGGAACAAGAAGAACTAGGAGAAACCTGCCTTCATGTGAGCTGGGTGTGCTGAGGATGGTGGACAGCTTCTTCAGCAGGTGCAAATCTCTGGCTCTCTTGCTATTTGCACCACTGAGAATGAATAGAAAAGTGAGTCCTTGTACTTAAGAGAGAGAAATAATGTCATACTCTGATAAACACAGTTAACAAGTTAGAACATTTCAAGATAAGAACATATAAGGCAACAGAGATAATGCAGCACTTACACTTGCCATTCAATCTATACACCTAATTGCATGATTGCAGAGTCATTTCATTCAAGGTCTCATCACCGTTTGTTGGTCACCTACAACTAGAATCTCAAGAGTAGGATATAAATAATGGCTTGCCAAAGCTTTTCCCACTTTGGGTTTTGTCTAGACTTTATTCTGAGCATGCAAACATCTGTGAAACAGAAAATGGAATTGCTGTGCCCTAAGCCAGATATCCAGGTGCCCATTACCTGAGAATGAGATGGAAGGGTACATTAATGATCTTTACAACACCAGAGGGTTCCACCAGGCAGCACTGGTAGGTATGAGGTTTGTTACTGTAGAACGTCACATTGTTCAAACCCATCATTGTATAGCCTGGGCACAGCAGTCTGCAGGGTGGGACAAAAGGAATGGTTGGTCAGCATTTTTATAACTTTGTAATAAACATCATAAAACTGTGAGTCCTCATCTCATTTAAGAAACATCTCCAAAAGGTGCAAATAAACAATTCAAAAAATTCTTTCCTCCAACCATGAAAGTTAATCTAACCTGCACTGTTTTCCTACATTGAAGGCTGCCACCCTGGGTCCCTGCTGCATGGCCCACACCTGCACAACATACAAGTCATGTAACTCATGTCAATGTCCACCATGACTTGGCCTGAGCACACCATGGCAAACCACTACTCCTGTTTGAGTCTTCAATAAGCCTGAGGCTCCCCTCAAACCTGGTATTGATGGTTTAGCATCACTTCCAAATGACAGCATTGCTAACAGAACAGTTGTATGCAAGTTGAGGCTTCTTATCTCAATCTGTGTGTTAATGCTGTGTTCCCGAGGAGGGAATGCTAACCTCTTGTACCATGGCTATTTCCTGGTCATTGATAACCATCAAAGTGCATTCAAAACAGCAGAGAGACTCACCTCCAGAATCCCCCTCCTGGGAGCATATATGATGAGGAAGAGTGCTTCTCTGGGAGGCATGTCGGTTGCCATGGCATCACGGTCCTTGTCCTCGGTTACTTTGACCCACCCAACCTGGGCATCTCTGTAACCTGCAATACCATGAATATATCATTAATCAATCAATCAGCCTATCAATCAGTTGACCAATGAATTAAGCACTCACTAACCCACCTGTCATCTATTGGGTGTGAGCTATATGCTTGTGACTAACAATCTATGAACTTCAAGGACTGCCCTGACGAAGATACCATATCTTTCCTGTGTCTTGGACTGAGACGTACACAGAAATAATACAAAATTAATTCATAACTTTATCACAACCTTTATTACCAAATATATGAATCCCCCAAATCCCACTTACAGTCTAATAACATACAACCTCCTTTGTTGAGGTAAATAAAAATGTACAAAAGACCCCACCTTTCCATACCCTGATGGCCACACCCTTGTCAGTGTCAATCAGAATGACTCGCCCAAAGCTGTCAGTGGTGGCCGCCAGCTGACGACCAGGCGACAGGACAATGCTGTCACCATGCCGACGCAGGTCGGGGAGACCAAACCTGTACAGCAATGCAATAGGCCTCCAGTTAATGTTAGAAAACTGTATGGCACATCTTTGCATGTTGTAGTGTTCACGACGGCATTAAAAAAAAGGACCACCAGGCTATTATGGTCAGCTTTTCTTGGTTCCCTAGATTGTCTTTGCCTTTGACCCAAGTCTTGGGTCCAGTCTATGTTACCATTCTTTTTAAATCCATTGAGTGGTCACTATAGACAGGTTTGGTGATTAAAGTAGTTAAGACATTGGCCCTCTGCCGTCATGACACCAGTTTGTATTGATTACTTTGATTGATTATAGGCAGATTGAAACACATGTTCACTTCTTGAGAAATCCAGACTAGATGTATGAAAAGTAACTTGTACATTTAAAAGAACACCCCACCTGAGTGGAAGAGGAGTTGCAGGCTCCACTTTTGGCTTCTGTTTGGGATCTTCACCTTGTGGCTTTCCTTTCCATCCAAGCCATCCTCTAGCAAGGGGCAAATAATTGTATTTGTACTACATGAATGGCACACAGCCACATGACATACAATTGTACTTTGTATCAAGCACAAGCTATACAGGGAACTGATAGATTAGATCTATAAAACACAAGGGCTTGTCGCTATTTCTATCATGGTGTTGATTTAAACCTGCTCAAGGTATAGCTCTTCCTAAATGCATTTCCTCTAGAAAACTGCAGTGATATGTAGCAATGCCTACACCATACAAAAATCGCTATTTGCCCTAAGCTTTAAAATGAGAGCACTCGTTTTTAACAAACAAAAAACAGCATGCGCTGTAAAAGAACTTATCTCAACATCAGCTGAAATTGATGTTTTCGGTTTCAAAAAGGTGTCATCCATAAAGGGAGTAATATATAAAGTTTGTACAGCCAGACTTACCCAACACCTGAGATCAAAGCTGACTTCAGTTTGCTGGCCACTGCTGCAGCAACTTCAGAGATGATAGGTGGTGCAGTTCCCTATGGCAGAAGTGAGCAGGGAAAGTGTTAGATACTTCACAGAATATATGGTTAGGTTACAGATTATGCTGGGAGGGTAATCTAGCACAAACTACTAGTATCCTTTACAATGTTCAAGCTATCATTTGAATTGTAATCATACAACGTGTCCCATTGGTACCACAACAAGCACAAGTACCTCTACAGCAAAGAAGAAGGCAACGTAAGGATTGGTGCCGCTGGTAATGTATCTGGCTGCAGGCGGAGGGTTCTGGGTGATGGTTGCACCGTATCCACCCAGGATGGAGGCAGTCTGCAGCTGGTCAAACAGGCTGGGGGTCACCACACCTGGTCGTAACAGATTACAATAAATGTTTTTGTTAAGATCAATCAGGCTAAGGGTCAACATGCTTGGCAGACACATTAAAGGGGAACTAAACCTTTTCTTGTAAAGCATTCTGCAATATTTTAAATACATCAAAAAGTCCAGTTTTTACTTGTTTTACGTTAGTCCATCATAGATTAGCGTTTCCACAACATTTGAACTTCGCGGCGTTTTGTTGTCGAGCCCGGGAAGTACCGCGACCTTTGACCTCTGTGACGTAATCCGACCACCAACCTGCCCCAGCTCGCACGTCTAGCACACATCTTGACTGCGCGGGAACTTATCGTATAATAGAGTTTTCCAGTCCGGCTTTCTCAATCAAGGACTTGCCAATGTGGACCATAACTTGTGAACTCTTTATTTAGAGTTTGTTACGACCTCGTCTGTGGCACAAAACGTATTACGGACGTACGAAAATAGGAGGTTTTTTTCCGCGAGTTCGTCCAGCTGAAATGTGGGGAGGGGGGCGCCATGCCTTCCTGCGTAGTTTGTAGTAACTCCCGCAAGAAAGGTTTCAACATCGGTCCCGTCCCATTCGACGACGCTGACAGCCTCGATAAGTTCTGGATGTGTCGACGGGGCGACAGAAGTAGCTCCAACGGCGCCGCCCTCCCCAGTCTCATCGGCCGATCTCGCTTGGCACCTGGGCTGGTAGTTGTACGGAGTTATATTCTGTGGGTCAAACCCCTCGTACTCCTCAAAGCCCTCAAACTCGTTTACTCCCTCCAAGTCGCCGGAATCCATCATTGGGAGAGTAGCGTGGTGACAAAGCCGTGGTATAGCGTATTGGCGTATTTAGCAGTATGGAGGTTGGTGGTCGGAATACGTCACAGAGGTCAAAGGTCGCGGTACTTCCCGGGCTCGATAACAAAACGCCGCAAAGATAGATACTTGAGATCGGGCTGGGGTTTGGTAATCAGGCTACTGTGGAGTCTGCTACATTCAATAAACTTTCTAAAGGAAAACCTCACCACTCTAGTGTCATTAATGAAGGATGATTGCAGTCTAAGCATGTCAGTTGGTCTCAGGAATCTCCATCCCAACAAAAGGACTGATTGCACTCTGGCAGGTATTTAAGTGCTGTACTCACCACAGCTGACATGGTCCACCATGTTGCCCTGGTCCCCCAGTCCCCATTTCTTGTAGGCCAGAGGAGGAGGCTGAACATCACTGCCACCTGCAGCAGCTGGGGAGGAAAGCAGTCACTTCTAACTTTGCAACTCAATTTTCCATTAGGAATATATGGTCAGAATGCTAGACACATAGTACATTAAGAGATGTGAATCAAACAAGGTATCACAACTACAATCATATATTCCTGAATATAGGTGTCAAAACATTCTAACAGAGAATATACATTTTTGCTTTGTGAAATTGGCTAACAAAATAAAAACTTTTGTTTTCAATGGATTGGCAACTACTTATATCGAAACATGGTTGATTTTAAACCTCTTTAAAATCACTTAACTCAGTCTTAATCAGTTAATGACAGCTGTTTAACAAACCAAAATTCATAATAAAATGCTAAAAAGATGTCCAAAGCCTGTCAATGGGTCATACGTACCTCTTGCTACCTGGTTCCTACAGGCTCTGAGGCTTTGGTACAGGCTGAAGCCATCTATGGTCACCAGGGCATTGGGGTAAAGAATGGTCAGCTCCTCCAGCTGTAAGCACAAATATCAAAACCATCAACTAATCTTGTACCAGCTAACTATATAGAGGTACTCTCAGTTGTTAACTCCTTCAATAAAGGTGCATGTTATGTATCTCATTTGTTGTATCACAGAATAAAGCAGACAGGTACAGACAGGGCTATTACGGCAGTATTGTTTACTCCTCATTTACTGCTTGCAATCTGCAGTTTGACACTGGACTGTCCATTCTGTTCAAATTACTCAAATCATTAAAACAATTTCTAGATTGGCACCTGGATCCAAATCTGTCACCTCTTTTTAATGTGACAGACGACAGTCCATTCACACTTTTTAGTCCTCCTGTTGACAAACCAACCCTGTAAAAGACAAATATGTGTGAGAACGTAAATCTCCATGGCAGAAGTAGTAAGGTACCCAACAGACTGACCTGCTCTGATGCTCCAGCGTGTCTTCTTGGCTGATAAGTGCTGCATTTGACCTTCAACACAGGGTCTTCATGGAGCAGTTGGGACAGCAGAAGGTTCCCATTCTATAAAGCAAAAAAAAACACTTGAAAGATGGCATTGCAGCAAGATAAGGGTGAGTACTGGTAATGGAAGGTAAAGGAAGGAAAAGCTGCACCATTGCATTTTTCTGTTTTTTTTTAGTGTGGAAAGGGATTTCAAAAAGTGCAGAACTATTACTTGATTGAAGTTTTTTTATTTCTATTTTTCATGGGGATCAAAAATATTAAGGAATTACATATATTTGTCTGATAAGAAATCTATTCATAATCCTGTCCATAGACATATAGATCCATATAACAACAGCTCTGAACAAAACCTAATTGGATGGTAATCAAAATCTAATTCTAATTGATAAAAAATCCTGCTTTGTCCACAATCAGCTGAACCCCTCCCCCGCCCACTAACCCACCCACAGAGCAGAGGAAGATTAGATCACATGTAGTCAAGCATTGTCCATTAGCAATCTGATGCCAGCAGATGCATTGAACACCTGATGCTCAAAGACTCTTGACATTTTTGATACGCAAAACCACCTAGCAACTACATGTTGCTCAGGAAATCCAAGCTGGCAGCTGCTTTATGAACTTTAAAATAATCCCTTCAGATACATATTTTCCTGTTACAGTGTGTAACCACATTTCATGTCTAAACCTTCAGCGTACACCTTATCCGCAAAGAAGCCTTTGATATAACCAATGTTAGTGCTGGTTTGACTTTCTTGGTTGTGTCTGTCTGCACTGTAGAAAATTGCCAGAACAGCAACAGATTCTCGGATCTTCAGCCTGGACATTATAAAACGTGGCAGAGGAAGACACTGATTTTTCTGCTGATACTGACAGCATGTATCGTACCCTGTCAGACAGTCTCCTGTCTCGTGGCCTCCAGACAGCATACCTTATCGTCAGTCTGGTGGTGGCTGTAGGGTGCAGCCTACTGCTCATTTTTCTGGTTTGGAAGAAGGAATATCTCCATAAACCCCGTCACTACCTTCGATGCAACCTTGCCGTAGATGACCTCATCTTCACTGGCTGCATGATTCCAATGAAGATTAGTGTGCTCTTCAGTACAGACAGAAGCAGTCTCCAGCTTTTATGCGGTCTCCAACGAATAGTGGCCCCTCCATCATCAATTTCAATGTTTGGTACGTACCTCCTGATGGCAATAGAACTGTACTACTTCATATGCCACCCACTGCATTACAACAGCAAGGTCACCGCAAAGAATGTGGGAATTGGCATAGTTGCAGTCAGGGTCCTAGCCCTGTTCTTTGGAGTTGGGCCTGTAATAATCAAACAACTGCAAAGCCCTGGAAGCCTGATATGTGATAGGGATCCCTTAAGCAGCACTTCTGCAGCTGCCATCTTCAGAGACATTTACCAAATTGGGATAATACTAGTTGTTCTTGCCATCATCATACTCTACTTCTTTGTGTTCAAAGAAGCCAGGAAACAGCAGGAGAGGGACGAGAACCGCAACCTTTGGCTCTGTCAGACTAAGGCCTTCAAAACACTGGCTCCTCATATTATTGTCCTAGCTGTGTCGGTGGTAACACTCATGTTCATGCTTGTCTTGAAACGGGCCATGTTGACGAAAAAAAATGCACCAGTGTCACAGCACATAGCTGAGAAAGTAGCCAGCATTCTTTACCTGACCCTGTCATCCATGGTCAACCCCATCATATACAGTGTCAGGCAACCAGAGTTTCGACGGGCATTAAGGGAACTGTGCGGCATGCGGCTCAACGGACCTGTGGCACCTGCTGGGGCTCCACCACCCATACTGCATGGACAGATGGCTGTCTTCAGTATTCCTGATCATGGTGAAGAGTCAGCTAGCAAAGAAATTACACCAGTACCATCTTCTCACGAAGAGTCCCAGGAAGACGGGCAGCATGGAGAGAGATGTGGTACCTCTCAGTCTATCCCGAGCACTGACAACACAGGCAGAAAGCTGCGGCTGGCATGCGCCATGTCCAGCTCCCAGTCCAGCCCAAACATAGGGAGCAGAGCCAGAGATGCGTGGCCAGTGAGCATCACCTCCCAGTTCAGTCCTGATGCAGGCAAAACAAGTAAAAACCGACCATGGCTACCTCGCACTTCAGCAAGCCACCAGTCCAGACCAAACACAGGCAAAGTTCCATGGCTGGCAGGTCAACATGCACAGCTAGTAGGTACCATCAACCAAATACAGCACCCAGACACAGAATGACAGAAGACATTCGAGTCCGTCCCAAACACAAATGACATAGTACACGAAGAGTTAGAATCAGAGCAAGTATCCAGTACTGAAAATTGTAAGTATAAGTAAAGGAAGACAGACAGAAGCAGTGACCCGGTAGAGATGGTAGTGACCCGCAACTAGCCTATACATGATATGAACTGGGTAGAGATACAGCCAAGCTTTCTACTATCTGCCACAGACTATAGAGCGATGTTCATAGGCGATAGCAGAATCTTCAACATAGCAGAAACTTCAGTGTCAACCTCGGAAGTCGTGACAGGTGTGGGATTCATAGATTAACAGAAAAAGACATAGCTCCACTCTGCACCACTTCTGCTGTGTTTCAACTTTGTTTCTTCATGTATGTTACAAGTCAACAGATAAAGATATCCAATGGAAATATTTGTAAATGGAAATGCTTGCAAATGTACTAGTAATAACACTACATGGCAATACCAGATGGCTAAAATAAACTTAAAAAGGCTGCAACATTTGTCTTTCATACTGCAGTAAATGTATGTAACTTAGCGTCAACGTGGGGGTGCATAACAGGAAATATGAATGTATCTTGTATAAAATGTTCTTGAAGGTAAAATGTGTTTCTCAAAGTAATACAAAAAATGTCAAATGGCAACATTGGACTGTATAACAAAAAGGACATAATTCAGTTAATGCTAAATGTTCTTGTACATACTTGTACTTGTCCAGTCTGGGCTTCATGTGTCACTGACAAAGGATAGTGGACTCTATCCGAAACATCTGACCGTTTCCAAAACCATATCCAGTTGCTTGAGTAACTACTTTTTGGTGTATCCTATTACCTGGATGTCTAACCTACATCAACGTTCTTGTACATTAACTATGTAGATCACATAAGAGTGCATCAATAGCCATTGCCTGTACATTAAAATTAAATGGATTTTAAAAAGCTCATCTAAATTAACAGGGTAAATTTGAAATGTATCCCGACTACCTGTGTATGTCCTAACCCACCTCTGTATACATCCTGATATAGCCTGAGGTGAACCCCATTACAACACACGTCCAGTCTGGGCCTCCTGTGGAGCTTCTGCAACAAGTAAATAACAACTCATTCTTAGCAACTCTTACAGTGGTAAATTTGCATCCTCCTTACCCAGGAAGATCTGTAAAGCGATGAAAGGAAAAAATACAGTGTGAGGTTGACAAACAATGATTTTTGTTTGGTCTATGGTCCAGGATGTAAGAAATCTGTTCTTGGAGACCCTTGGTTAACATGTAACCCTCTACATCTTGACACTTGACAAAATATAATGGGCCAAATCAGACAACATTGTGAGGAGTATTCATAGGAGCGATATGTAAAAAGAAAAAATCTAAATCTATTTCAAACATAGGGAAGTCACTTATTTTTCTGAATTCTCATGTTTATTATGTATTACACTGAAATCAATCATTATTTGGAGAATGAGTACATGAATGAGTAATTCTCTCCACTTACCTTTTCAAGGATGCAAGTGGAATGCACATGATACTGGTGACACACTCCCTTGAATAGAAAAAAAAAGTCTATCATATGATCCTGTAAACAAGTCAATCAATAAACATTTGCAGTATGTGAGTATATTTGTTTGTTTTTCCATCAGTTTCAAATCATGACAATAGCAGTTGACCATTCATATACTAAGTACGGTACATACCCTTCTTCCAGATTGACAGGTCCTTTCCAACTCATCTGGAACTTCAGTTTGTCTGAATCCCATTTATCTGCAGAAAAAGGTACACCGTACTCATGTCTTCAAAATTCATGCTTTCAAACTTAAATCAGCCTGGTTTGTTTACTTTATTGTACAGCTGCAGGATGCCTATTTGTTATCTAATTTAAAAAAAAATTGAATTTCTGTCTGTTGTCTTCATTTCAATACCCATTTTGCCAAAGAGATGTTTCTTTTTTGTTTTAAAGAAAAGATGATTATGCACCTCTGCAAGGCCTTCCCCATAATGTATATTAGTAAATTAGGGAATAGTCATACGTACGTGATAAGAACACAGCCCTATCCTCAAATGCCAGTGCTAGAAGGTCATTGGTGGGAGACAGAGAGATGCAGCAGTCCTCCATCCATGAGTTGGCCTCTTCTTCCTTCTTCTTCTTCTGTTGCTGAGTCTCCTCAGTAAACTGAGTGGGAAGAACACAGTTTATCTTCCCCCAAATTTCTATATAACACAGGTATCATGAGCAGTTCTTACGATGAAAAAGAACTGAGCCGTCAACTTAGGACCGGTTCAGAAAAATTTCTGGTCTTATGACACGGACATATACCAAAGTCGTCAGTCTTTGCCATGCAACAAGTTTTTTGCTGTGTGTGTACAGACCTGCGGCATTGCGCGACAGACATTTTATAAACTGTCATACGACAACCTCAGGGTGGACGTACGGCTGCTCTTGGCTGTCCGGCGGGAGGTCTGCATTTGAACAGAAACACGCCGCCCATCGCTTTCTCCCACGCAAATCTCTGAAACCATGGTACTTTTGTTGGCCTTAATTTATATTCCATTTCCCTGTAGTTTTGTGTTTTGTTTGCTGTTTGATCTACCAAGGTTATTTTGACAGAGGACAACAGCTCAAACTGGAGCAGTGAGAAAACTTGCTGCTTGAAATTGTGGAACGACGACAGGATAAGAAGCAAAATGGAGATGGTGAGAAACAAGGAGGCATATGGAGAAATAACACACCAGTTGATGGAGTCATCATCTCTCATGCAGTACAAGTGATATAAAATATTTCACTACCAAACCAAGGACATATAATGTCCTTGACCAATCTGATACGCATTTCAGCACTTCTTCCTCGATGAGATCGGCTTCTTCCATTTTTTTGATCGTCGGGGACGTAAGCTTGGCCTCGCTGGCCCACACTTTGAAGTCAAAACTTTCCACCATCGCCGCAAGTTTTTTCCGTGGCCGATCTGGTTTGAACCGGGAAAGGAGTGACCGTACGCTAGCCGGCCTCCAGTCCGTCTGTTCTTAATTACCGTACCACCTGTCCCTCTGCATATGAGGGGCCGTTCGCTAAACTACTGCTAGGACTAAAAAACAAATAAACATTTCTCTTTATTTACCACCAAAATGGTCATGTGGTCACTACAAGGTCTCCAGTTTTTCACAACATGGGGCAAAGCAGGAGTCCCGGTCTGGACCGTGAGTGTGAACAGAAAGCTGACGACGACGGACGTCATTGTCGAACGACCAGAAATTTTCCTCGTGTGAACCTCTTTTATTGAGGTTAAATGGCACATAATTTTTGACGGAGAAAAAGAACCTGCTTGGTGAGATGCACTTACCTCTTCTCCCCAGCCCCAGTCGTCTTCCTCCCAACCATCGTCTGCTATAGGATAACGAAAGATGGAAGGTTTAAATTGCTTTCGTTGAAGAAATGCCATGATCATCGAAAATAAAGCTACTCTAAAATGCACAGCTGTCAACAATATGGAAGGAAGAGAAGATGCAAGCTCCTCACTAGCCCCCCACCCCCTTCTTCCGTTTCTACTAACCTGGACTTTTCGTCACCGGTTCTTCAAGCAGGCTTGGGAACAGGAATTTTCGGACACTAGACACATTTTGGATGCTTGCTTCTATACTCAGAGTGCACGACATGGCTCGGAATGCAAATAGAATACATTTATTGGCCAAATTTCAAAGAAAAAAACAACAGTTCTCTCATTTCTGGACGTCGTCTGCCATGTTGGAAAGTGACGTCATTAGTGATCACCACAGAACAAACAGGGAGTACAAGGATGACAATCAATAAAGTATCGTATTGCTGCAAATAAAACAGTATTTTGAAGAGATTAAGAATTTAAGTCTGCATTCAGGAAAGCACTTATCAAATTATGCCATTATGATGGGATATTTTTTAGAAGTCTGTCAACATTCATTCGCCTTCTCATGTTGTCAACGCAGAGGGAAATTCAAAATGGCGCTAAAATGTCTAAGGTGAAGATGTGCGCTCTCCTGTAGAAGTTCTCCTGGCGGGGATACAACCGAAGCTGCTTATCCGTGAGGGATGGGAGATGTACAAGGCTTGGTACTGCACCCCAGAATACTGACTGCTGTCAGGAAAGGTAAGGTGGAGTAAATGCTGATACATCCTCACATGACACCATCTTCGGGATGATGGGCATAAAATTTGCCTGTAAGCTCCCGATCTTCACTCTTGCTGTTTGTACATTTCACTCTCCTATAATTTGTCTAACATGGTTTAGAACTCTTTCACTGATTTAGAACAGTTGTTGCTAGGGCAATTAAATGCATATATATGACTTGGTTATATATGTAACACGTTAGACTGGATGCAAATGAAGTGCTGCAACAGTCGCCGCGCCTAGGTTTTATGATAGTATAAGAAATGAAGTTAACAAGACTTTGAGTTGATAGTATAAGAGTGGCAGCTGTTTCCTGTTATGGTAACTGTAAGATGACTGATTGTGTCACAAAAAAGCTCACGTTAAATTTCAATAAAAATCATAGTTTGCTATGACCACTATTTTGCACGTTGTTTGGCCAACACGTAAAGACGATCTGGATACAGTGGCAGTTACATTTTGTAGTACATACTTAATTAATATCTGCGCTCCTTCAGCCAAGCTCCACAGGTATGCAGAGGTATTAAGGTTCTCCTCAGCTGACCTGGAGCGTCTGACTCACCTGTCGGCCAAGGATGTGGGACACCTGGTGAGGGAAGTGTCTGAAGCAGTCCGACAAAGGATCCATGCTGCTACAGGTAAGACACAGCAGGGCACACATGCATGGATGTGGGACACTGAGTAAAACAGTATCATTTAGTAGAGACTACTTTGGAGTCTAGGTAGGATGCAGATGTCACATGAAGTACACAGCTGTAGTACATGGTGTTAGATTAACGACTCACTGTCTTCTTCCAACCCCAGCATTACAGCTGTTGCTAGGTGACTGCCCAGCTGATCTGAAGGTCAGGTTCCTCAGCCTGGGCTGTCCAGTTTTGGATGAGTTCCTGCGAGGTGGCATCCCATGCCAGGGTCTGACAGAGATCTCAGGAGAGAGCAGTGCAGGGAAGACGCAGTTTGGGCTGCAGCTGTGTCTGACTGTGCAACTGCCAGAGGAATGGGGAGGGCTGGATGCAGGTTGGTAAAGATTTCTTTGTTTCTTGTTGGTATAGTGGTAGGAAGTGAAGAATTACTTCATACAGTAATGCCATAAAATATTACTAATTATGACTGATTTATCACACATATATTACTGTAACAGTAATGATATGGTATGTATGAGAATTCCCTAATTCAGTTTTCTTTATCATATGTGTACATAATTGTTGTGATTGTGTCTCTTTAATATGTTACTTTTATGTCTGTTTGATACTCAAGGTGCAGTGTACATCTGTACAGAGGATGCTTTCCCCAGCAAGAGGCTAGCCCAGATTGCTCAACAGTTTCCTGCAAGAGGCCTCGCCCCTTTGGAAGTCACCAAGAAAATCAGATTCTCTGACCAGATATTTGTTGAGCACACAGCAGACAAGGTGTCACAGGCCATAACATAATTTTCAGTTTGAACAGATCAAATTTTTGAATGTAGGGTCCATTAAGAATGGTTAAAATGTTTGACCTTTAAACATGCATCTTTGCACAATGAATAGTAGTAGTGCTAGAAGTAGTCGTTAACAGTATTTGATTACATTGATTATATTATAATGCATGTAATATCCAACTTTCTACGTCCAATAGGACCAACTGTCCAAATGTATCCAGTCCAGACTCCCTATCCTACTGGAGAGGGGAGTTGTAAAGCTTGTGGTGATAGACTCCATTGCTGCACTGTTTCGTGGTGAGTATGAGAGCCGGGAGACCACTAGGAGGGCAAAGGACCTGCAGTCGCTGGGTGCACAGCTGAGGACAGTCAGCCAGAAGTACAATGTGCCAGTGGTGTGTATTAACCAGGTACGTGCGTAGGCTGTGGATTTCAGCATTTTTCTTTTCAAATGGAAACTACTGTTTGGAATGTTGAATGTGTAACTCTTTGCTTTCACTAGAATAAAAAGAATTTGGAACTTGGCCACCAGCTGGCTTTGTAGCACTTGAAACCTTGGGTGAATTATGTTTATGACTCTTCATACCTCACTTTTGCAGGGTATGAGGGTAATATAGTAATGGCAACTTTGAAAAGTCCATGCTTGAGGAAATGAATTCTCATAATAGTTGATGTGAGCTTATCAACATGCTATACCTGAAACATAATATGTGTCCTCTGATTCTCTGAAGGTGTCAGCAGTTGTCGGTAAGAGAAGAGGAAATGGCAACATCTCAAGGTTGTGTATAGATTCTGTTTATCTCTAGATTCATCCATGTCCATATATTCCTAGATTCTATACAAATTGTAATTACGCTCTCCAGTCAATCCACTGGAGTACATTTTGCTCTGGGATTCCTTTAGGATTGGCTTTTTTCTTTGAAGGATATTAATATTGAAAGTTATGTGTAGACTCTACTTTTAAGAATTCAAATATTACAAATACATTATATGTACAAGATAAAGCTTTTTCAACAATGTTTTATTGCTACTTTTCAAGTTTCCAAGTACAGGAAGAATATTTTA
This sequence comes from Branchiostoma floridae, assembly GCF_000003815.2. Taxonomy (NCBI): domain Eukaryota; kingdom Metazoa; phylum Chordata; class Leptocardii; order Amphioxiformes; family Branchiostomatidae; genus Branchiostoma; species Branchiostoma floridae. The sequence continues at coordinate 14,812,218 of NC_049979.1, read as the reverse complement.
CTTGATTCAGTTTTGAATTGAACTAAAGTACATCTATCTTATCTGTTTTTGCCAGCTCCCAGAAAGTGATTCCAGCCCTGGGTCTGGTGTGGTCCAGTCTGGTGACCACACGGCTGATGGTATCCAGGACGGAGCACACCCTGCAGTGTGCTGACGGCAGCCCTGCCGTGGTACGGAGTCTGGAGGTCATGTTCTCCCCTCATCTCCCCAACACTACGTCATATTACATAGTGGATGCGCAGGGGGTCAAAGGGTTAAGATGACAGGGCTAGGATGATGATGACAGGGAAACGTAGGTCATGCAGCTTGGAAGTTGTGACATTTCTAACACTACATCATACTTCACAGTGGATGTACTGTGTGAAAATGTATGACAAACATATTTATGACAAACATCTACCTGTCAACATTGACATAAACTTGTATATATTATGATTATGTGTATGTATGTACTACTGGTATTTTACCTTATGCTGCTGAGTGAGCAACTTTCTGCAGTTCAACCAACATCTGACAGGTGACAGTTTTGAAATATGAAAATATAATTAACATGTACCTATGAGAGCTTGGACTTTCTGTGCTATACTGTGTACCTTAAGGCAAAGAAGCATTATATTGAAGAGCATACAAAAATAAATGTGGTTGATAACCAAATGATAGCTGTCCTGAGCTTCATTCGTCAGTCTATTTTGCTAACTAGAGCTCAAATGGGGATGAATACCATGCTACTACATGTATTTGTTTTGCAAAATTGATTTCAAACACAGAACATCCATCCCAAGACCATATGATTGACATGTCTACACCTGCCATCAATGGCATATTTCATTGTATTAGCATCAGCAGTGATACTGACTACTGCCGACTAATTTTTGTTGACCCCTTATCAGAAAGTGGCAGTTATGCAATTAGGATGCCAACAAAGACATACAAGTCTTTGCATTCTCAACTACTTTTGTCTTCCAACTATTTTCATGATGAGGTACATCATACATGTGTAGGTCTGATTTGAGATCATCCAATGAATGTCCATTTATGTCAAGTCAGGTAAGCTGGTATAGCCTTACTTCACTGCTGATGACCCAGCAATGGATAAATGTCAGGCTCAGCACTGGCAGCCCAGGACTAGTATGAGTGACAGCATTCCATGAACTCTGTGGTGATACCAACCACATCTCCTTGCCATGGCAACAGCACAAGTCCTTGCCATCTGACCTCCATTGTAGACAGGTGCAGACAAGTCTTTCATATCATACCATGGTCTTCAGAGGCATGGTCACTGGGATAGTAGTGGCTGGAAGGAGAGCGCAGCAGAATTTAGAAATCTCAACCACTATCGAACCTAACTACTGCTTGGAGAATAACAGTTGTCCAACATTTTGGCATTGTGTGGAGGTCAAATGACCATTTTGTAGGGGTAGATGCTAATCTTGCATGTCTGAATCTAATCCTTAACTTATCAGCACTTTGATGCCACCAAACATCAGTTGACATTTACACTGCCATGCAAAAGGACTGCTGTCCAATAGTCGTTTCCACTAGTCTTGCAAAGCAAAGGTAAACATGAAGAAATGTCGGTACCTGTTACATATTATTGGCTCCAGGTGCTGAATTATCATATTACAGAATTGAAAACGGCACATTTTTTGTCAGGTTTAATATGTCTTTTCTTTTTCATGGGTGATTTTTTTGCAATTCTCCCACTACATTTTCCCGCTTTAATCCCCCATGATCCTTTCTGTTGTCCCTGAATGCAACTAAATTGGCCTTTTTAATAATTTGATATTCCTCCTTCAGGTTTGCAGTTTGATGCAGAGGCTGATAAGGAATAAAGTCACCACTAGAAGATGCCTTACTTTCAGCAGGTGCAAGATTGCACTGTGCTATACTTATAATAAAAGTTACTTTCTTGAATCTTGGGCAAATCATCACAAATTTTCCTTGTCTTCCAGGATCCAAAAGCTGTGAGTTCATCAACAAGTTGAATATGATGCTATCGAAGACTATGAGCTTTGCCCTTCAGTGTAACACACAAGCATCAGACACCTGGTGACAGCTACTTATAATTACCTTTGCCAGAATGGCTAAGGTTATGTTTTCGGTTTGGTGGTGTGGTTCTCCCCGTTTGTGAGCAGCATAACTCGAGAGGACTTCGATGGATGCAGCTGATATTTGGTGGGTGGGTAGGGGTGTGGAAGACGAAGGTCGAGTTCGATAATGGGCCTCCTAGCGGCTTGCTAAGGTACTGCAGCAGGACCTGCATGCTTGATATCTCGCGTTCCGGACATGCTGCGGTCGTGACTTTTGAGCGTTAGGGAGCCCTTAAAGCAGGGAGTGATTGCTGCGAGTTTGGGCCCCCTAGTGGCTTTCATGGACGTGCGGGCGCCGGTTTAATTGCAAACTTTTGTCTGCGGACAGCATAACTCGAGAAGACTTCGACGGATGCAGCTGGTATTTGGTGGGTGGGTAGGGGTCTGGGAAACGAAGGGGGAGTTCGATAATGGGCCCCCTAGCGGCTTCCCTTGGTACTGCAGCGCAACTTCCGGGTGTGTTTTTCCATCTTCTGAACATGGTATGGCCACGAGTTTTGGGTGTTAGATAGCTGTTGTGCTCAGGAGTTAGTGACATAAGTTTGGGCCCCCTAGCGGCTAGTGTAGGGATAGCATTCTTGTCGAAAACTTCTGAAGCAGTACAACCCCACTCCACCTTAGCAGCTGTCACCACAGTTGAGGGGTTCCTGGTCCACGAATTGGACTGGCCTATGATCAGTCAGTACTGTGAGCAACCTGATATTTCAGAGGTGTAAAGGTCAGACCTTGCAAATGTGTTAGTTGACCCTTAGGCCATATGATCAACTTGGCAAGCCAAAATGATGGGCTTATGTACATAACAACGGTCTTAGTCTGTATTCTTCTCCTTCCTTTGAGTTTGAGAGGTAGGTACACTGTCATCTCTCTTTTCACTACATGGTCTCAATTTGAGCTGTCCTTGCAGTAGTCTTTTACGAGGGGCGTTCAATAAGTAATAACTCTGACTCATTTCCCACAGCAGGAGATTAATGAAACTTGGCACAGTTATTAGTCTTTCTCTTCATAGGAACCACCCAGAGTTATGTATTTCTCCCATCGTTTGATGCAGCTCTGGACACCGTTTTTGTAGGACACCCCAGGTTGGTCCTCCAACAGATGCCTCATCAATGGCAGAAGAGGGACGACCAGGTCTGGGAGCTGTTTCCACAGACTTCCGGCCATGTTTGAATTCAAGTTGCCAGCGTTTTACAAGGTCATATGATGGGGCATCATCACCATAAGTTTCTTTCATTTCATCAAAAGTCTCCTTTGGTGTGCGTCCTTTCAAATACAAAAACCGGATCACTGCGCGACACTCAACTGGCTCCATTTCACACCTGGTCCATTTCACACCTAACTCAGTTCAAACACCAGTAAATCAGAAACCACAATTAGTTCAGAGCTCTTTTTTGCAACATGAAAGTATAGAGATATAAATCATTACACATGCAAAATTTCATCTAGATCAGACAACTGGAAGTGGGTCAGAGTTATTACTTTTGAACACCCCTCGTAAAAGCCATTTTCAGTCTCAAAGCCTTCATGCATTCAAGTCTGTCTCCAAAGAGTCAGCTTGAACTATGTAGAACATGTATCTTACCTTTTATATCATATGGTTGTGAGATTTGGGGCAGAGCTAATTCAGAAGACAATTACCCAGCAGAAATTACACGGAGGTGATTTTGTGGAAAATCTTTTGGGTGTACATAGAGATACAAGGAACATGAGGTAGTAGAGCAGAGCTTGGGACATTGTTCCCAATTGACTTACATATATTTAATGTACAGTCAAGTTGTGGCTACACTTCAAACATTCGGACTTTTTAACACATCCCCTATTGTGAGTAGGCGTGTTATCACTCTGTCATCAAATTGAATATGAACTGATGAACAGCTGTAAGGAATTCAGGTTACAAGGCGTAAGGGAAATTTGAAACGATATCGGTTACTTTTTTCTATGGATGTCTGAATTCACAGTTAGACAATAAGTACATAATGTACATTGTTAAAAATGTGGTTGAAAGATATATATATCCAGACATGTTTTCATTGACTGTCTACAAAAAAGTAAAGAAGGGATTCTCCAGGGAATATTATATAAAATGTTCTAGATAAATATGTGGTATGGTGGGCTTTGTGCAAATTTAGAAGTAGTGCCTACCCCCTTGCAATTGTGACAGGGTGGTGGAAATGGTACTTGTTTCTCGATGCTTTAAGCTTGAGGGTGACTTCTGAACAGTTTCATACAACTAAAACGCACATTTGTGGAGTTATGGTTTTGGAGCTGAGGGGTTGCCGCACAAACCTGGACAATAGACTAAAACCACTGCGACAATTTTACCTTTGCCAGAATGGCTAAGGTTAGGTTTTGGATGTGTTTGTGTGTCTATGTGTGTGTTAACAGCATAACTCGAGAAGCCTGGGATGGATCCTGATGATATTTGGTAGGTGGGTAGGGATCGGGAAACGAAGGTCAAGTTTGATAATGGACCCCCTAGCGGCTTGCTAAGGTACTGCAGCAGAAACTCAACTTTGGACGAAATAACTCTACAACATGTTGACGGATCGTCATGATTTTTGGTATGTAGATAGAATGAGTGATGACTTACATAATGAGATACTAATTATGCACATCAACAGCTCATTTGCATAATTAATTAGGAAAATTTATAAATCCACAGCATTCCATGATAGGACTTTAAAACTTGTCACATATGTAGCTGGGAAGGAGAGAAATGGCTATAGATATCAATTATGCAAATGATGACCTCATTTGCATTATTAATGAGAAAATATGAACATGTTGACGGATCATCATGTTTTTTGGTATTTAGGTAGCGTAAGTGAAGACCTACATAATGAGATACCAATTATGCAAATCAACAGCTAATTTGCATAATCAATTAGGAAAAGTACAAAAACCCACTGCATTTCATTATAGTACTTTCATCAAAGTTGTCACATATGTAACTGAGAAAGAGGGAAGAGAGTAAGGGGTGTATTTTATTAAAGACTGAAAGAGAATAAGTCAAGAATGGATCAAAGGATCATCATGATTTTTGGTATGCTGATAGCTTAAGTAATACTTGATACAATTTGATATCGATTAATGGTAACTTGGGATCTAATTTGCATAATCAATGTTGAAATTTTATAAACCAACTCCAAGCATATGATTATAAAGAAAATGAAATGAGTAACGCATTTGTCTACAGACATCATTCTACATAACAAACCTTGTTATTTGGCAAAGGTATGTGTTCGTGGAACTCTAGTTGGTTATATTACACCTTGGGATCTAACTTCTAAGACTAGTTTGCCCTTGTGCCTCAAATTCTTCAATCAGTCCTAGTTGAAGTCAGTTGCCAAATCAGCATGGAGAATCTTCACCCTAGAAGTGACGTGAAAAGCTCTACAAAAAGTGTGGCTGATCTAATCGTGACATTTGTTTATGTTGCATACATTTCAATGAAAGCAGTCAAACACACCAACACCATTCCTCAGGTTCACTTGGTCAAAGGGAACCCTTTATTTGAGTCAGAAAATTGGATTACCAGAAAACCAAAAATGAAATGGTCTGTACATGTACAGTAGGTAAGGGGTGGGGGTGCACGTGCCTGTAATAACTACCTGGATTGCAGTGTGCATGGCTTAACGCCGCCTTTCAGAATTCTAGGGTTCCGACATTCTGAGCGATGCAACACAGGCTGCTAACATCAGAATATGTACATTTACACAATTCAAGACTGGTCTATGACACTTGTTTTACAAATATACATTATTATTGCCCATAAATAGATTTTGTACATAAATCGAGTCCAATTCTTGCAGTTTGAAATAGGCAACATGTTTTGTATACTGAATTCCAAAAATCCAACTACAGCTAAATAGAATTAAAAACAGTACAAACACAAGGTTCTAAGGCCATGTAAAGAATCTGAAGGCAATAAAAATGCATGGCTCCAGCATCGTGGCTAGCAAAAAAACAACAGGAACCACATCTACATTGTAATCAAAGCCTGGCATATACTCCCTACTAGTTAGTAACTACAGAGCGTGCTGACAGAACAGGAGAAGTAGTGACGATGGTTCCTTCCTAGTTGCACTGCCCTTCTGCAGGGCTCCCAGATATCTCATATATACATGCAGGCAATGGCGACCTTACAAGCATACCTTACAGCATGTGTGGATGGGAGCAAGAATCATTCTACTTTTGGCAAGTAGAGAAGAGGGCTCGTTGCACGGATATGGTACAGCTTGCACGCATGTCGAATGGGAAACAACCCTTCGACACGGGAGCTCGTTATACTAACGTCTATTGCAGACATTGTCAGATATGCAGATTCTCTGACACATCAGTTCTAATGTGGCTTATAGAAAATGTACAGATTATTCTTTTACCAATTTACAATCTGGTATGTTGGAACTAAGATTCCTATGGTCTGTAATCTGTAGCTTCTCATGACCAACAGTTTATCTTAGCCTAACACTCTAACAATCAACAGTGGGACTGCCATCTACTTGGCATGATTTGTTACTGCCCTGATTTACGGAGGTCAAAACTATGTTTTTTTCTGTTAAATATTTTCCTACATGCTCTGAAAATTACACTTAAAACACCAATTTTCATGACTACGACCTCCAGCGCCTGTTTCTCTAGTATAGTACGCTGGGTCGCATCACAGCAATTATCCTATCTCTCTCTCGCCACCTTGCTTTTTTAACCCTTTTCCTCCACCTGTTACATGCACTTACAGTTTCTTCCCTAGCTGACCTTAAAGCCTCCCTTCTGGCAGCTTTGTTTGGTACAGGTCACAACAAGGAGACATGATGGTGAGTGCTGCAGCATCCCTTCCCCTGCGGCACACAGCGCAACACTGAAGTCGGAAGCGTCTACACAGTAAAGGTCAACACTAGCAACGTCATTACAACTTCAGTTCGTTTGCTATTTTAGAAGCAATGTTCTTGAAGCCAATGGAGGTTCCAGAGATGCGCTTGAAGCGCACGCCGTTGAGTGAGAGCCGAGGGAGCTTGCAGACCTCCATCTCCCACTGCACAAGGTTGTCGTCCCTTGCGTCCCCATAGACGCAGAACAGGAGGTACTTCTCCCGCTGTTCGTAATCCACTTGGTTGGCATCCAAGACCTTGCGAATTTCCTTCATCATCTCGTTGGGGTCCATAGAACTCGTGGTCTTCATGCTCCACGTGAAGCGCAGCGACCGCGGCTTGTCCTTGTCTGTCTCTTCAGCAACCGACCTTTCACGGAAAGAAGGACTGATTTCGTCAGTGAGCTACATTCTTAGCATGCGGACCAACATGATGGTATATGTGGGTGTTAGGGTGTGTTTGTTAATGGGCTGTGTGGCGGGTTACACACATACATGCACGAGGATTTCCGTAGTTTACTAATTTCATCACAAATACAATCTGTTTTCTTTCCCATGCAGATTTATGCCAACAGGTGAATCAGAAATGCAAGAATAACTGAAAATGCTGTGCAACTCAAGGTCTCAGAATGTGTGTAAAATGTGATGTATATCATGTATAAGGTGATGTATGTCAATTATCTTCAATGTGTCATCCTTTGAAACAAATGTCTGTAAGGAGAGTAGGGGAGACTTTAAGCAAAAATTGGGGAAATCTGGATGGATTTTCAAAATTTCTCACATTGTATGTGAAAGAGTTGATCATTGGTCTTTAATAAGTTAATTACTTCACCTCAACCTCAAGAAGAACAAGCAACATATTTACAACACTATGGCATGATATGGAATGCAGTGTGAAGTGTAAAGGCGGGAGTCCATCGTCTGGAGAAGCCAACAAGGATCATTACACTTACTTTCTGCTAAACTTGGATGACAGCTTACTGAAGAAGGACGTGGAACTTCTACGAGACCCTGTTACGCTATTTGTGTCCATGGGGCCGCCTGGGGAGGCTGGCGGACCATTGTACGTGGCGTGGCGGCGCTCTCGTATGCTGGTCCCACCGTGGAACGTACTGCGGTTCACTGTGCCGCGGGGAAAGCGTGTTTGTGACGACGGGATGGTGGGAGAAGGTAGCTGATGAGGCCTTTTCCCTGGAGCCGTGCTGGTGGATGGGCAGAAGTAGTAGGTCAGTAAGGAAATTAGTGATGTTGAGCTCTCGTACACATGGACTGGAACAACACACACAGAAAACTGACTGCCAGTACAAGAGAAAATGGAAAGAGAGTAGTAATTTTGCTACAAATTGAATCATTTTGCGAGGGATGAATTTCAATATTCAAGCTTCTTTAGAAGCTTGTCTGGAATTGTGAGGCTAAGAAAAACAGGACCTGAGGGCTGAAAAACATCTGCTAAAAATATCTGGGCCACATTTCAAAGACTTTACAGACTTAGCCATTTGTTTGACTCTTTCAACTTTGCTTAAACAGGAGAAAAGTCATACATCTTTTCTGCAAACTGGAAGTGGAAGAATTTTGTGGGGTGGGGAGCTGAAAAAAATAAGGTCAGGACAGGTCATGAAATTTCCTTTCAGGTCTGGAACTAGAAGAAACCTGAAAAGGGCAAGAAAATTGCAAAAGTTGGTCAGAGTGGCAGATGTTAGATCGTTATTTTGAGTGCTACTGTGAGGGGTGTTTCAACATAAAAGTGTGCACTATGTGGCAGTTAGCAATCAATGGAACGTGGTAGCATCACACACTGCGTTTCACACAAGCTCTTGTGCATGTCAGCGCGGGATGATATGCTTGCGTTTGTTTGCTTGGCACTCTTTAACGAAGCATAACACAGCCGCTTGTTTCAAGCAAAACTGGTTAAGTCCGGCCTCACCTAGGCCTCAGTCCGGCCAGTGCGTCGTCGATGGGCGGTAGCCCCATAGCCGCAGGATGGCCTGATGTCGAGGCAGACTTCTGATGCCCCCGTGGTTTAGCCGGCTGAGGCACACTACTTATACTGTACGTCAGTCAGTCCACACACAAAATGCAGCAGCGAGGTGAACCAAGGCAAGCAGGAGGAAAGATGGAGAGCAAGAGACATGGTCAGCATGTCAGAACCACTTAAATGAGAAGACCCAGCAGAAAACAAAAACTACAAAGTGACGAAACTCTACAATTAAAATGCTACCATCCCCTGGATGCTAGATTTGAAAAAGTGCAGCAATTTTCATCTTATGCCACACAAACTTGATTTCATGGATGACATCAATGCAACCATAATTTTTTTCTTGCTCTCCCCATACAAATATGATGATGCTTGCACCCAAATTTGAAACTGTTTAAGATTAAACAGGGTGCTCTTTGTAAAACTATTTCGGAATGAGACAATTTGTTGTAAAATGTCCTTTGGCAACACAAAGGTCAAATCCATTATTGATAAATTGAACTTTAATTCATGCTAAGGTCAAATATATTTTGTCTCTTCAAGGTGGCATTCTCAAAATCAAGTTCCTGTGGTCCATCTTTAGCTACAAAGGAGAACTTGGTTCACAGAATATATTTCAACTTCTGCAACAATTGAACACACTCCTGATATTTTTTTGGCATCCAAGGGATCTTTATGATGGGAAAACAATGCAAAAACCGTGATTCAAACAAGGGTGTCCATCTAGTGTTAGGAGAGTTAAGGACAGCGGAAGTTAGTACTAAAGAAAAGGGTTGACCAGACAACCGCTTTTATACTGAGACAGGACAGCTGTGTGTGTGTGTATGGGTGTGTGTGATGTGGGCATACCTTTCTTTGTTTGGAGTTCCAGAGCCCGCTCTGTCGCCAGCATTGATCCCACCTCTCTCTCCATACACATAGGTGTTCCTCCTAGTCATGCTGGGTGGCAACACACTGTTGGGCTGTGAACGGAGTTTGCGATCAATTAGCATGATCAAATAAAATAGGAAAAAGTTCCTACCTGAACCGGGTTTATACCTTATGAACTACACACGAAATACTGGTCACTTAAAGAAATGGAAAGACATTTAAAGTTTGAAATTTTGAAGCCAAAATACCCTTAGAAATGAAAAATGGAAATAGAACATCTCAGAGAGGGCTTGATACATTGAAATTGGGGGTGATATGTATAATATAACTCTAAATAATTTATATGTCTAATTCACCAAACAATGGAATCAAGGCGTTGAAACTTTGAAAATGACTTTCCTGCTTTTGAGTGACCAAAAGACAGAAATAACACAAAAATAACAGACAAATAACCAGGAATAAGAAATAAAATGAAGACCGACACCCAAAGTCATCTGCCATAGAAACAAAACTGACGTTTCTGACTCTCTCAGAGTCCCTACTGGACAGCTTGTCTGTCAACTCTGCAGGTAACTTCCATCCCAACACCTTCCTCACAGCCTTCCAGGGGATACAGGGTGATACCAGGGGAACACAGGTGGGAGGGGGGGTATAAAGGTAAACATATTATCAAGAGGCTGTTAAAATTAAAAACATAGCCTGATATCCAGCCTTTTTCAGCTTTGGTCTGCTTCCTAACAGTTGCTACCCTAGCAACAATATAGCAGCTGTTGGGAAGTCGACATAAGCTGAACAAAGGTGGATACCTGGCTACGGAAAACAGGAAGTACAAGAACAGAAAGGCGAATCAAAATTAAAGACAGGGATGACAGACAAAACAACCACTTCTTTTCCTTTAAACCCCAAACTGTTAAGCCTACTTCTGAGAAACCTTGACACAGAGATGGTAAAGAGACATGCTGTGAGTTCTGTAAATTTCAAGGGAGGTTTTCCAGATCAAAAACCTTCCAGTTTGTAAGATAATGCACAGGGATACAGGAATCTAACAAAATAATGATTCATGACACAACGTCCAAACATTAAGTCTTTTTTGCCTTCATTTTGTTGCCACTATTCTACTTTAGGCTTACAAAAAGTAGATGCATAACTTTCCGTCTGAGGCGTTGTTATAAGAGAGTGTGCATGGTTAGTGGTCAAATTGTTTTTGCTAACCCTTCCATTGTGGCAACATCTGACTGGATTTCACCCAGAGGCTTACCAGGAAGTGGGACAAACCGGAAGACCAGAGGGTAACATTTTTCTTCAAACATATAATTTTAGGACGCTAATGATATGAACATTTTCCAAATTACCACCACATCATTGCAGGTTCTCCCACACTGACGGTTACCGTGGATACCAGGTCAGTAACCTTTACATATTGACCTAGTAACATTGTCTATTGGTTTGCTTGTAGTCAAACATGTGTACAGCCAAGGCTGCCCAACCGCACCAATCACAAAAGGTTTCTTGACTTTGATGCTTTTCTTTTTATATACATACAATTGCTGATATGTAGGGACAGAACCTTCTTGACAAAGCTTGTATGCAGTTGATTGGCTGATTTAGAGACAAAAATTTAAAAAAAAAACTAGTTGTTTTAAAAAGTAACCAGCCTGGTATTGTAGCTAAGAAGTAACTGTGAGGTTACAAACCATTACCCTGCAGAACTACTTTACCTTAGGTGTTGCAGACTTTTTCCTGTTGGTGGGGTTACTTCCAGGCGTGGAGATGGACCTGTTGGTGACGCTGGGGGACTCCTTCCCACCTACTGCCCCGCTGCTCGACTTCTTGTTCATCGGAGATGCATTCTCCTTCACATCATTCTCCACATTGTGCCGCTTGCTGTACGACGACGTTGAGTTTGCAGCTACGCGGGAAACGTGCAACATAATTAAATCCGGGGAGGAACTTCTAATCCAAAGCATGGTTAGGCCAAGGGAAAAATACTGTGTTTCTGATTACTGTCCTGAAAGAACCTCGGTAGGTGCAAATGGATTCTCTTCTTAAAAAAAAAAAAGATTTTGGCCTTAAGTGATCCAACAAATATGATTAAAAATGTAAAAAAAATGAAATGCGTCAGGACACTGGTATTTCAACATCATATTGTAGTCACAAGAAATGATAATAAAATAAACAAAGATAGTACTATCTTTACTATATAGTCTTATATCAAATATTGTACACATTACAAACAAAATACCACTACTAGACACAACATGCTAAGCTGAACTATACTGCTACTTTGCAGGGCTACAACAGGCAGTGTGGGAGGATGTAACAGGGGGACACAACAATGGTTAGCTTTAGGGGGATGTAGGTGGGAGGGGGGTGTCATGACACTGATCTACATAATGGAACTATGCAGAGACAAGGATATTGTAACCTTAAGTTAACTGATGTTAAAACAATGCCCTCAAGACATTTTTTCTCACTTGTTATTTGGTTGGTTAATAAATTGATTAGTTGACTGAAATGATTGTTATGACACAGCATATGATTGACAGGACAGCAACAGGTCCATGAAATGTGATCTCTTCCTCCCATGTTACATCCAGGCACCATGCCAACAGTTGTCACACAAAAGGTTACCTCAGCAAAAGGTCACACACACCCATATTAGGTCACACTACAACCAAACACTGTATTAAGAAAACATTGCACAAATGTATAATTTTCTCAACAAATTCATGATAGACTGGAACCAAACTGTCAATCTTAGTCAAACCTAAATCTAGAGTATGACGTACATTTTGAGGTTGGGATTTTCGTCTGTTCCCGCCCACTTGACTCTGGAAGACAGGATGAGGAGGATTAGCATTACATCTGACAAACAAGAAAGAGAAACCACTTGCTACATCACCTCTCACCTCTAGCTTAACTCCCAAAGGAGCTGCCGTGTGGATTATTATTACTTGATATGTGGAATGTAATTTGGTGCCCCTTCTGGGGACTGATAGGTGATACCAGGGAATTGCCAGTCCCATCACGTCTCTGCATAATTCATTGTTCTTTGGGAAAGTGGGAGGCACATGAGTCGGCACCGGGATGTGCTGAACGGGAAACGACATCCGGCAAACAAAAGCAGAAAAAAAGGAAGTGCAACACTCAAGCTAAGGATACCTGACCAAATGTCAAAGAAATGATAATGGGAAGACAGGTGAGCTCATGCTTCCCTTAGCTCTGTACTTACTGCCATGGCTGATCCTTCGCTGCTTCTGGTTGGTGGAGACGGACCGTACTACCTTGGTTGCGTGGGAGGGGGAGTCCTTGGCGGCGGTGTTGAGGTCGGAGGACGGTCTGGATGGTCGTGAGGGGGCCTGAAGGGAGAGGCTGCTGCCTGAACGAGAGTCCGTGCCTTCCAACTGTAACATACGCCCAACACCACAAACTCGCTAACATGCACCATGCAGATAGAGGCTACAGGGAACAGAGCACCGCGGCACAGCCCACCACCAGAGGCAGGGGGGAGAGCAGGCTCAGAATCTTAAATGCATTAGTGTCATTGAGAATGATGAAGGCAGGGTTTCTACCAGGGACAGTGTAGAAGTGAAGCATGTAAAATTTTTCATGTGCATATAGTGTCAATACATGTGGGAGGAGGGGAGAAATGCAGCATTTACATTCGTGTCTTTTGAAAACAGCTGGTAAAAAAGACCAAAGGGTTTATGATGCATCAATGAATATATAAGGCTGCATTTCTCCATCTCAAGTCACATTTGTCAGTGTTCTACAGAAATGCTTTCTTTTTACGTTAAAATACATGGAGCACAATGTCAATTAGCACTAACGCATCACAGATACCTTGCATACGCAACCTTCGTCTTGACATAACAACCAGCAACAGGCCAGAATACTAAAGCAAAAGCTACCTTGCATCTTTTTCTACTTAGCTGTCCGGGCTAATCCTTACTTCATGTCTGGCAAACAGGAATTGCCCGTTGGTGCATCCTTTGTTAAATGTATTTATTAGTCAGAGTGGCAAGAAACAAAAAAACAACACTTACCTCACTAGTTTTGTACCCTAAGAGTAAGTAAGTAGCCATGATTTCATCGTACTTCTGGCTCTTCAAAGAGTCTTCTATATCTTTCCGCGAGTAGTTCATTGATAAAAGGAGTTCTATGAAAAGAGAAAACATGTAAGTGTTGTAGCTGTTGGGAGGAAAAACTGGATCTGGTGCAAGAAAAGTTCACATGTGAAACTCTACAAAGGCTACTAACATCTCACTACAGTATATAAACTACAGAAAAAAGGATTTAAAAGTTTCATCCAACATTCGACAACATGCACCACTGGAATTGTTTGCACACACTGACCGGCATTCACTTTTGTTAACTCTTAAGGGGTGCTCTCTAAAATTATGATTATATCATTACTTCTCCACTTGCTAGGTCTGAAGTTTTTTTCCCCCTGAACGTTGTTAAAACATGCTGACTACAGAAACAGACTAACTTTGATATCCTGGTCCGTTCCCTTGGTAGACAAGAAGGACATGCTTTAGTAACATACAGAAGTTAGGGGGAGATGGTGGTTAACAGTTAAGGAACTGCCAACGGTTCCTGGCTGCAATGCTATGCGTAACTGACACAAGCCTTTAGTATAATACAGTCTATGCCAAAGATGAGAAGGTTCTGCCAACTACAACAGAAATATAGGAGACATAACTTTTTTCAACGGTCTCTATCCTCTCTATTCAAAACACTATTTGACACTCTTCCTCAGCTTACACGCCCAATATTCTGTACGTTTATCCACATTTACAAGGGTGTTATAACAGACAGCAGTACTGAAAATAACAGCGCCCAGAGCAGAGTTAGACTGATCAACACAAGGTAAAACATATCTGAAAAGCAGATGTTGTTCACTGGGCAGATTGAATTGACAGAAATCTGACAACTGAAATCAATAGACATTATAAGTCCCCTCCTAGTTACCGGAATAGGGTTATGTAACTCCTGAGGCTCCTGCTTGTTTTGAGCAGCATGTTTAATGCCGATTGGTTGGCTGGGCCGAAGTTATTACCCACAGTCTCATGAACGTGATCTCAGGATGTCTGCATGGGGAAACTACAGGGCATGCTTATCACAGGGGATCTAACAATGAGCAGAGAAGCTGCATCAATAATTTATGATCCTGTCTCTAACCCCAGCCATGGAACAGGATGCAATAATACAAAATTCCACTTGATTCTGAGCAGCTATAAACATACTATCATCATTGAAGCAAAGATGTTGTTTTCAGCTACAGGAAAACGAATATTTCCACACAAGATCAATGAACTTGAGTTCAATTACTAGTGCAGGTTCAAATTGTCTAGCTCATGTTTCATGCAGTTCAATTATCACTCCAGATTGAATCAAAGCATGGCAAGTTGCCATTTTTCTGTTCTTTCCAATATTCTGACATAACCATAATCATGGAAAGACCATCTTCAATTGGAACTGGCCAGAGATTACACAAGTTATGTATAAATACAAGTAGAAAGTCTGTCTTTCCTTTTCTTCCTGATTTTCCAACTTGTATGCTCTAGGGAAAGTATCATTTGTTCTTCAGAGCAGCAGGATTGGACACAGGTTACACAGGTTATGTACAAACATAAAGAGAGAGTCCATTGTCTGGCTCTGAAATACTCACTGACTGATTCTTCTGGTTCGAATGGGAGCAGGCAAAGGCAGGACGAAAGGGGGTGGACATGTTAAAGATTTTATGAGCACCCAGTGTCAGGAATTAGTACAGACACAACGGAGGGATTCACTCCGATTGGATCTGGCATTACATAAAAAAGCAAGAATGGATCACAATCACACATGTACAAGCAATGAAAACAAAGGACTCGAATCTGTTGCCTAGTCATGGATTTCACCCTTTCCCCATCTACATCAACAAACACTATAGTAAGAGCCTGGGTTATACTTCCCTAGGTCTTTCTGTTTCAGTTCAACAAATTATCAGGGGTCTATTTTGTTTTAAAATAACTATCTATATCCATGTATACTTTATCCTCTAAAACAATGTGCATTGGGACACAAAAAGCTGATTTTATGGATGAGATCTGTGCATTCAAAGATTTTGACCTTTTTTCCTCTGACGAAAATGGAAATCCTTATGAAACAGGAAATGCCGAATATAAATGTTCACATCCAAATAAAAAGTTGCCACAAATCATGGGTATGACAAGAATTTGTTAATTGAATGCTTACAAGGTTGACTCCAGATAGGGTCATCCATAAAATGTACTTTTTGCACAGCCTAGTTTTGTTATTTTTTTCAGAAATATCACCAGCATACTGGAGTATTGCTGGCTATTATAATACATCATATTCAAAGATGTTCAACATCAAGTTGGAAAGACAGTGGGGATTTATGAAATACTACAATTTGGTTGCTGTATGGTTTCACATGTTTGCAGTATGTTTTTCTTGAACCATCAAAATTACGTTTTGAGACACATGCTTTTGATTATATTTTCCACATCCCCAGTGTTTATCCAAACTAGAAGTGACCAGGGTTGGACAAGTCCACTAGCCCTATTGTGCAGGGCAAGTAAAAGTGTTGGCCAGGCAAGTGCATAACCTACCCCCCCTTTCCCGCGATCGGGTAAGTAAGATTTTTCCATTGAGTAAGATTTTGATATCACTTTTTAAAGTCATGACATCAGTCAATGGTCAACATAGAAAAATATCAGCAATATTAGCAATAATAAGAATTCCATTGCTAGAAGTGAAAATGCATATAAAAGTGACATTAGAGTTTTGGGAAAGTGAAAAGTTGGTCCGGGCAAGTAAATTTTTTATTTTAATAGTGAATTTAAAAAAACTTGTCCAACCCTGGTGACCGATATCACTTAAGATATCCATAAGTCTATAATAAGGCAAACAGGAAGTCTCCAAAAGCAGCCACAGATTTGGTCCTTACCTATTCTCTTGGGGTCACTCCAGTCGGGGTCAGGTTCTCGGTATGGCTTCAAGTCATCATCATCATAACCTACATTCATCCATCTGTCCCGCATTATTGCCTGCAGAACAGTGGTAAGAGACCACCAACATCAGAGCAGCAGTGAGACCACACTAACCTCACCGTGGTAGACACCAGCAATATTACATGAAAACTACATGAAAAGAATGTGTTGCTGAGTAATCATTTCCCATTTTCTACTTATAACTCACATATATTGTGACCTGTCAACCAGCACTGAATTTTCTTGTTCTTATTCGGCTCTTAGTTGCAAATTTGGTATCTTTCCTCCTGTACCTCAGTGCCAGGATCTGTACATAACCGACACCCCCCTCTCCTATTTCAGCACTCATGCTTTTCATTTCAGCTGATGGTGTGGTGCATAGTGCACATCATGCCCAAGTTTAACTAACTGAACATGTTTGTTCATATCATAACTCTTACGTGCATCAGTCAACACCATCTTCATGAGAGCCTGACAGCCTTCTTAAAAATCTAATTAGAAAATCTATGGGCATACCAGAACTACAGTAACACCTGGTCATGCAAAAAATACAACTGGTCAAAATACATCTTATCATACAGTATAGCCCTAGAAGCATGAAGCAAGAAACTACTAATTTACTTCAAAATCCTGTAATTTTCTCCAGTACCTTTTTCTTAAACCAGTGGGCCTTGTGCCCTCCTGGTCTTTCCTCACTATCCTCCTGCGGCAAAGAAAAACCAAGCTACAGAGACGGCAACCAAAAACACACATTACACTAAAACAAATCTGTTGCCTCTACCTTTTGCGAACTAAAAGTGGTTAAAAAAAAGAGCAACTTAAAAAATGCTTTGTCAACAATTTAAGATATACTGTGACAGGACAAGGGAGTATTCAAAGGGAAAGAAAGAGTAACTTACTTCTAATGACCCTCTCTTCAATGGATTTAGGACCAGAAACCTTTTCAACAGGTTTTCACAGTCAGTGGACATGTAGAATGGAATGCGGTACTTTCCTCTTAGCACCCGTTCCCGCAATTCCTGCAGAACAACATTGAACAATCAGAAGTCATCACAAAATTTTCACTGGAATAATATACTGTGCTATGGGACAAGCTGCAAATCTAGTCAACAAAATATGAAAGGCTAAGATGGGCAACATTCTACTTGTTCAATCAAATAACTACTGGCTAAACATATCAAAATGTTGTCTATCATAAAACGTTCTTACTTACTCCTAATAACAAATAAACATTTCATTACTACATCATGTTTATGGTCAATAACCTTTGGTTTTTTCACCACAAGTCAGTAACAGGTGCCTGTAGAATGACTGATGGCCAGGCACTGACAAGTGACCCCATAACAGGAAACTGAACCCCAGAAAACATGGTTTCTATGGAGGCAGTTCCAAACAGCTGGCAGGACAACCAGGTGACCTTGGCAATGGAGGGGAGGTCTACCCTTCAGTTAAAAACTGTCAATCACTTCACAAGTATAAAGTAGTTACATTGTTATAGTCTAAGTCAAGGTTTGGACGTTCTTTTTGCCTCTCATGAAATTTTTGTTTTTAACGCCGATCAACTGTAATAACACAAGTGACCCTTTCAGAAACACCACATTGACATTCTTTCCAAGCATTGGCCGTAGATAGTAAAATCCTTGTTTGACAGCTATGTCCTGATCTGTGAGTCTTTTCTTGTGATAGAATGATAATGACACTGAATAGGATTATTTTGTAAGAGAGCTACATTATGTCCATTATCTTTCACTTAACAGGGATGAAGGGTCAAACTTTGTTCTGGGTTCATATGCTTTTGTCACCTGTCAGAAGTAAGTGGGTCTGTTTGCCAAAGGGAAAATTATACAGAAGTTTTCAATACCAACATAGATGGTATCATAACCATCATCAGGTTATATCTTTATCAACAGAAACTGAAACTTCACCTTCAGGTTCTGGCCATCGAAGGGCAAGGACCCGCTGACCAGCGTGTAGAGAATGACGCCCAGGCTCCAGACGTCCACCTCGGGGCCGTCATACTTTTTCCCCTGGAAGAGCTCCGGAGCAGCGTAGGGTGGGCTCCCACAGAACGTGTCCAGCTTGTTCCCCGGGGTGAACTCATTGCTGAACCCAAAGTCGGCAATCTTGATGTTCATGTCCGCATCTAGCAGCAGATTCTCAGCCTGGAAAATAATCAGTCAATAAATCAATCCATGAGTTTTCAAAATTTATCTAATGGCTTTATTTTGTACCCACTAGGGAATCATATCAAACTGGTGAAAATTATAGAACAGAACATTCAGCAGGACGACTGTGTGGCCATATAAATATCAAAACCTTTCAAACATCACTTAACTGGACAGGGTACAGTTAACCCTCTTCGGGTTGATATGCTTTTTTACCGAATCAGCATCAACTCATTCCTTAGTTATCAATTGGAACTCTGACTTCTTTCCAAATTTAAAACGAGTCAAATATGAATAGTTATAACAAGTCAAATATGACCAGTTACAACGAGTCAAATGTAACAGTTTTGCAGAACAACACACACACAATAACTTTCTCTTGACCCTTTCAGCAACTGTCTCACCGTTTCCCATTTTAAGCTTCAGAACACAGTAGGAGATACTTTACTATTGATACATATTCAGTTAGCGGACCAACGTGTCACTACAACTGGGCACAGCTCCAACTACCAATACCCAGAAATAGCTAAATAACTATGCAGGCAAACTACACAGTCATTTCAACACCCTTTTAAGTCTGTCATGTTTTGAAAACTGTTTGAAGGTACTGGCATTGAAAATAAAGGCTTTAGAATGTAGCTGATATTTGAACTAAGGGCAGGGAATGTGCTGATGCTATGTGTCAATCAACATGTGCATAAAAATGACAGTGTATTTACTTTGATGAAATGTTTGAATTTCTGTGTTTCTGTTTTGCATTCATTTCTAGGTTTTTGTTGTGCATTTCTATCTTCTGACCAAGGTTGGTGGGGACATGGAATTGGAGCAACCTTCCCCCTCAAACTGTTCAACCAACCTTTTATTTTCTCCTTATCCTTGATCAACATAATGTTCATTCCTAAAACAGGCTGCTGCATCTCTATACATATTACTCGAGTAATATTAAGTTCACAGAGTTTTCATGGGCCTACAACTACAGAAACAAATTGGTGCGACAATTTTTATCTCTAGCAAACACCTCTAAATTATACTCATCTTGCAAAGAAAGCTTCTACATTAAGCATATTGGACATTATGGAACATTTGTCTCCTGGCTTGTTAATGCGTTATAACAAGCTTAATATTAACAGGATATTATTATCTAAACAATATGACCTGAAAGGTCCGGATTTGGTGACAAACAGCTGTCATTTCTACTTGAATACATAATGGCCAAAGGAGACGATCATGCAGGGCAGTTTTAAGCCATCTAGAGCTGACCTATGATTCGATCGTCCTTTCTCCTTTCCTGTAAAGGGTGCCGGGCCGAGAAAACATGGGGCGAACAAATTTCACTAAGGAATAATCAATTACTGGTAATGCTTCCCTGCAAATGTCACCAGAGTTCATATTATTTGCTCTGTGGAGCACAAGCTGAATACTCACCTTGAGATCTCTATGCACCACACGTTTTTGATGACAATACTGTACAGCAGAAACTATCTGTAAGGTACGAAAAACGGAGTCAGTTTCACCTGCTTACATCACATTAGCAGCTGTGTCTTGTATGCTCCACTCACACAAATAGGTATAACATACATTAAGATAGTCAAGAAGAAATGAACTTTGTAAAAAGTACTGTTTCTTGAAGAGCTTCTGGAAGAATACCAAAATTGATACAAATTATGAGGTTGAGACCAGATATTGCAAAAGACAGTCATTATTGCCACAGAGATATGCCCTGGTTGGCTGGGAAACTATAAATAGGCTATAATGTGCACTAATGGGTTATAATGGCAACATTTCCAGTGGCATTTGAATTCTAGCTGGATTGGTAACGGTGCAGCAACCCCCTGAAAAAGCTGCACTTTCACATTCCAGGTGCTGGTGAAGCTATTCATGTAAGATATAAAGTACACATGCTGTCGAAGGTGGCAATTATTCAGATCATAGCACAACTCTAAATGACTTTTGAATGGGTTGAGGGCAACACTTCTAGCCAAATATTGTTGCTGAAATGATATTGAGAGTGACTTACACCTTTACCCACATATGAGTGGTTTAAAAACAGCAATGTAGTTGCTTAAAAACAGGCAGTGAACGTGTAACATAACCTGTTACTATATGAGAAACTTTCCATACCTGTCTGAATTTGGCCCTGGCTTCCTTTTCTTTCATTCTACCGTGGGCTACTAGGTAGTCAAACACCTCACCTGGAAGGAACACGATAAAGAAAAACTTAAATAACATAAATAGCAGAGAAAATCTGAGCACAATGATTAAAATTAATCCTGCCTACCTGCCTAGGCACTACTTATAATCAATCACTATCATAACCAGGGCTCGAAATACTGGGTGCATGTGCACCCAGGTGCACCCAAAATTGGAGCTGTGCACACAATTATTTTCTTAGGTTTATGTATGTAAAGATATCAAAGTATACTAGTATACAACATATTCTTGACATCTAAGTTAAACAGATGATAAAATGTCTGTCATGGTTCTTGTTTAAGAATTTGATAGCTTGTAACTAAGTTTTATTAGGTTATTACTTAAATCTAAGTGGTGCACCCAAATTCTTTTTAGTGCACCCAATCTTTTAAGCTGGGTGCACCAGTGCACCTTATCCCAAAAATGAATTTCGAGCCCTGATAACTAATCACTATTATAATTAATCAGCAACAAAAAATAATACTTTATTCTGAGAGATGCTAGCAATTCTGAATCTTTTAATAAAGTACTCTATCACTAGCAATAAATCAACTGTTACGTAACTCAGAGTCAATGAGTACTTCTGCTACCAGTCAACACTCCTCAACAGATGTGATATTATATCACAAACATACAGATAAGGAATATTATGTTACAAACACACAGATAGGAGTGTATCCTTTTTGTAAACATTGTCTGCAGTAGAGGAGATACTGATCGCTCCTCACACATAGCAACAAAGGGACACAAATAAATCATCTTCCTGGACTCCTGCCAGTCTGTTAGTCATCTACACTTTTTTAACTACACAGGGCAATTACCGTTCATAGAAAATACAACAAAAAAGGAACTTACCCCCACTTGCATATTCCATAACAAGGTATAACGTCTTCTCTGTTTCTATCACTTCAAACAGTTTGACTGCAGGACACAATATAAACATTAATGAACACAATGAGAAGCAGCCTTTGAAGAATAGAATTGCAAGAAAGCTCCAACTGTGAGACTTCTAAAGGTTACTCTTTGAAAGTTTGATGTCCAGAACAACCCAGCTGGACTCCTGTATGTCTAGAGGAATATAACATGAAGATAACAAGGTTCCATCATCCGCTCTCCATGGACCTTAGTAATGTTCATCTGTGCCAGCACTAGCTGATAGCTCAGTTGTGATTTACTTCTGATGGGACATGGTTTATGATTTGTCTTTGCTGGTCTATAGTCGTGATGGTTAAAAGAATCATTCAGAACAAATCTTCAGGCCTTTTTGTACAGGACTTAGCCAAAGGGCTATTGAGATGGAGATTGGTGCCGCACCATAAGGGCTGCAACTTTAACTTGGCCCAAATATGAAAGAACAAGACATATAAAGACACTTAATTATTTACATCTTATCATCATCAAAGACGGGACGAGAAACTCACCAATATTGGGATGATTGAGCATCTTCATTATTCTGACTTCCCTGAAAAGCTGCAGAAAAGGAAAATAACACAAGAAACATTAGTGATCAATAGACAACAATAACTCAAACAAATCAGACCCTATACTCCTTTAGCTGTTGTTATCTTCAATATTTCGGCTCCCATACCTAATGCTACAATACGGAATAACGTAATTTCATAGCCCCTCTATGCTCCATCCCATCGAACTTCCATCTCAAACTGTGTTCATCAGTTTCCCATTGCCAGTAATTAACGAGCCTTTCAGGGATCCTTTCCAATGTCATTAATATTAGCCTTCATCACGTTTAGAGGTAGATTACATTAGTCCACAACAGACACCAAGTACACCAGTGCAAGAGGTACACGATTACCTACCACAACCAGGCCTCAACATGATAATTGTTTTAGGTATCTACTATCTGTACAGCTCGATACACATCTCACTCACTGTCACTTAGGAACTTAAATCATATAACCGCATCCTAATTCTAACACTTGTATTACAACAATTTTTCTTCCAAGGTAGCATTTTTGCATTAAATTTGAATTAGCACTGCGACAGAGAGAAGACAGAATCAGAAAATACCTCCCATTCCTGGGATAAATGTGTGAGGAGATGGCCTTACTAATCAAAGCAAGCCAGGTATGAAAGTGTTTCCAATGTTTGTCTCTAAAACAAAACCTTGGAAACCCCATACGCATCCTCTTGTCAGTGTTTCTTTTCCTGTTGACAGTGAGTGTCCTCAGGGCCATAAACACTGCGATCACTGCCACACCCAACTCTACAGTGTGTTGGGCACCAACATGGGCTTATATGGAGGTCTGTACAGTCCCCTGTCATCAATAGGCTTGGCTACTTCCATTGAACTTTTCAAAGCATCCGTATTTGTTTAACATAATAAACCTCGAAAGCAACGTCTTCCAGTAGATAAGTTTACTATGGAACTAGCCTATTTGTCCCTAGGAGGTAGAAGGGCAAAAGTTGCTGCCAGTCATACATAGCCTTTAAGCAGATACCACCAGGGAAGGTCATTGAACTGGTCAAAACGATTTGAAACATTACGTTAATAAATATTCAGTATAATATACCGACACATTAAAATATACTTTACAAAGTACTGAACAACTTTTATTTCATCAATTAAACCAATGATATTTTTTGTTCTGCCCACCTATCCCCTTATGTCAACTGAAACTTAAAACCAAATTTAACACCCCATTTTTCCCTATGGCAAAATCAAACCCCTGCAAACATTTCCCTTTTTACAGTAGCTGTCTGTCAGGTATGCTACTGGGTGAATAGTTTCCTGTCAATCTCCTCACCCCCATGCCAGTACAACCCCTCTGTGATTTATTAACATTTCTAAAGAGCAGACTAAAAATAAATACCACATTTCCAGTGGAATAGTTATGTTTTCCAGGTTCCCTTCCTGGACTTTGGATGGAAAGATTTTCAGCATTTCTCATATTTTTCACCTAGTTTTAAAACAAACCACAGGAAATAACTAGGTGAATACAAAATGCATTGTAATAATTTAGCCAGTACAATTTTGAAATGCCACACTTTAAAAAAGAGACTAATGGTACAACCTGCCTGCCAAGGCTCAAACCTGTTACATATGTAAAGTTGGTTTTGCAGCTTGTACTGTTTTCAATACAAAACCATATCACATTTATACAGATACTGATATAGGCACATGTGCAT
Source organism: Branchiostoma floridae (assembly GCF_000003815.2). Classification (NCBI taxonomy): domain Eukaryota; kingdom Metazoa; phylum Chordata; class Leptocardii; order Amphioxiformes; family Branchiostomatidae; genus Branchiostoma; species Branchiostoma floridae. Next base: position 14,787,919 of record NC_049979.1, on the reverse strand, counting down.
TTGTATCATATTCGCATAAGTCAAGAGTTCTGGACCTCCCCTATTTCCTGTGCCCAGGCCACCCGGATTTGGGGGCAGGAAGTGCCAAGAAGAACATTTGTTACATGAACCCATCACCTGCTCCTGTCCTACAGCATTTCATATGCAGCTAGCACTTTTGGTGTGATCTCTAAACAGATGTTTGGAGGAAAGATAGTAACATTTTCTAACTGCCTCATTCTTCATACAAGCAACCATCCTAATAAACACAGCTGATAGGCTGTCTAAGACAATCATATGGATTTAAGTTCTCAAAATCTGCTTGTTGATTACTTTTAGCGGACATAGCAAGGACAAGCAATGCCATGTGCAGTAGATACCATGCTGGGAGACCATGGGTGTTGAGGTGGGTTTTCATATATAATAAGAGTAGGCTAGTAACCTTCTGTATGGGAAGAAAAAAGCCTATAGCTAAAGCCATCAGGGTGGAAACGCTTTCATGTGTCTTTGAGCTGACTTAACCACTGATTACACTGGGCAGACGAATTACTGGTTCCAGACCTACATCAGCCAAAGCTCCCCACATGACTCGCATCCCTAAAATACATTTGACGAATCCTTCTGCCAGTGAAAAATCAGGTCAACCCAGAATATGACATATCCGAGTGCATGCCATAGTTAAGTTCTAGCAGCAGCACTAATCTGAGGATATGCACACAACCTATCCAGATTGGATCCTCAAGGAAAGGTCTAAACCCAATGTATAAGTCCTGTGAAACAATCTACTGATTGACCTACTATTATTAACTATATTACAGCAACGTCCTGAACACTTTGATTGGACACTGAACATTTTAATATATCCTTAAGGGCTTTTTTAAGGGCTCACAAAGTCATGACACATTCTGATACCACCATAAGTAGAGGGGCAAATACAGTACAGTATCTAAAATATACTGCCCAGTTAAGGTTTACATGCTAAAACTGGACTGATTACCTGGACACCAAAGCTTAGAAGAGACCAGAGGGCTGGCCTATCAGTATATTTTGTTGAGTTTGTTAACAAAATACTACTAAGGCCATACAAAAAATAGCACAGAATCCTCTGCAATGAAAGGTCAATACATTCAAACTACACCTTGGCTAACATCTCACCATTGATATAAGCAACCTTGCCTTTGCTGAAATTCTATTCATACCAGGCAAGTTTCCAACTATGTTCTACACACAGAGGACATGAGTATCATAGGGATCGCAGCAGAAGCTGCTTCCTCGTGATAGAGTTAGTCCTGATCCTATCATGGCTCTCATCCTCTTTTCACAGGCTGCGCTTTCTATTACCTCATGTCTTCAGCAAGGACATGACACTGTATATGTGGAAATGTGACTGACTTTTAAGTAATAACTTGCATTTCAGCTTAATGTTGAGGCTTAGCTCTCAGATGTCATCATCTTGGTTATCATCATGATGAAAGAAGTAACTTTGTTACCCTGGTTTCTGGTGGACTTATCAGCTATGCAGCTGTTCTAATAATCCACTCACTCCAAAAATCATACAAATCCATTCATGGCATTCTGCAACAACATGACGCAATAGCAGAAAATTCTACAGTAGTTTCAGGAACACAAGGCAGGGAGTCATTTTGCCCATAATCATGATGGAGCATCCCAGCCCAAAGGAGCTGTACAGCAACATCAATTATTCAGCAATGCCCATCCACTGATCAATATACTTTCTATTAGTTGCTGTTCGGTCTCGTCTCTGTGAAGTCAACCAATCTCTCTGTCTCAACGCTTTTCATAACTCATCATTAAATATATTCCAAGGTACAAATCATGTAAACTTGGTGCCACCCATGAATACAAATAGTGGTTTCCTGGCTTAACATTGGTTAGTAAACAGTATGTTACAACTAGGACTAAGGTAGCGCAACGTCGCACATTTCTATTCCTAGTTCTCAATCCCTTCATAAAGGAAATGGATTGAGATGAAAGATCCTACACTGCAAATCAAGTGAAAACAACTATGATTACATTCCTTCTTGAGTTGTAACGGCATCAATTGAAATCCCATTTGGTAGCTTGATAATAGAAATATTGCATGTAAAGTCAGTGATCTATTTTAATTCTGTTCATTTCCCAGGCTTGCAGACACGGCATGCATGGTTATATCATAATTCCTGCTTCCAATAATAAACTTATAGGAAAAATTACAGTCATGAACAGATAAAAACTTTATTTCCTTATCATTCTTTGGAAAAGCACCTTGCAATGGCAACAAGGATGTGTATGGTGCAGTATTGTACCAGTTCAATGTGGTATACAGTTGCTAGGACAACAGCAACACTATTGAGGTGAAATCTTCATTTCAATTTTGTTAAAAGCAACAAAAGTAACATTTTTAAGCTGGGGAAAATGATGGAGATCTAACTAAGACTGTGGGTGGTAGCAAAACTTGTTTCCTGACTCAGTCATGACATTTTTGCTTCCATTGTTTAAATGCATCCCACCCACACACTGCTTAGTAACAAGTCTACCTGTGCGCATCCAGAGATACCACCCATCACACTGTTTACACTCACCATGTCACCTTATACGGAACATTAACCTCTGACATGTCCTGGATTGAAAGGAGGCATCTTTTCTGGGTCAAGAATATCGGACACTCTTTTAGTTCCCAAATGTACCATCTGCAGTTAATACAGTACTGGGGAAGACTCATCCCACTTTATGGCATTTTCCACATGGTTCTATATAGCTTATGTATTCCATTTGTTTCTAGCTAAATACTGGTTTTGATTCTTTTACAAACTGTCTTCAAAACAGGGATTGATAAACAGATACTACAATTTTCAACAAATTACTGTTCAAGAAAATAAATCTAAATTAAGAGAGTCTTTTGACAGACTTATGCCAAAGTTATGGAACCAGATTTGGATTGGCTATGGAATCAGATTCATGTAGCATCTAAAATATCAAGCCAAGCTGCTTCAATATCCATGATAGTCAGTACAGCTGTAGAATAGTGCAGCATTTAGATGTTCAAGGTTGAAGTGAGGTGTCCCCAGGGAACATGTCACAACCTGTCTCTTCCAACATGTCATTGTCTCCAGTGACCTTTAAGACAGTGGGTAACAACAAGTGTTGCTTGTGATAAGCACAAGACGTGCAAACCCAAGACCGAACAACTGGAGATGTGCGCAATGTTGCTTCCTTCCTACTGACTAACTACAAAGTGTAACATTTGCATGGCCTTGCTAGCACAGTCCCTTGGGAGACAAAAGGCAGAAGAAGTTCACCAAGCATTTGTTCAGTGGTGCAGACAGCCTGGTTTTGTTATGTTGCCTGTGCCTTGAAGCAAGCTCTGGTCATGAGTGAAAACACAGCTTCTGTTGACTTTGGGGGCAAAGCAAGCAAGATAAGCATGGATTTGGAAAATGAATATTTCAACTGCTTTCACAATCACTTTGTTGAACACCAGAATATATGTATGAAGTCTTTATAATAAGGTGAAGGGGTCTCCATACAAGAATGTCAATTTTCCAAATAAACCACATAGTCTTTCCCACAAGGTCTGAAAGGCCAACAGCAAAGACCTGGACATTTTCTATTCTATTCAGTAGAGCCTCAAGCCTCAAATCTGCACCCAGACAAGAACACTGCCTTCCTATGGAGGATCACGCACCATCACTTGTCTGCAGCCCACACTGCCTGGAGACCATCACATCTGTACACATGCCAGCAGTACAACTTGTTGTGCCAGCTGAATATCTATCAGCACTCCCAGTAATTGAGAAGTGCACATGACATTCAAGCCTCACTCATTTACCCATACCTTGTTACTTTCTCTGGAAGTCATGCACTTTGTACAGACATTTCCTGACACAGCTGTCATGACTATGGCAAACAAAATTCAACTATTTGTAAACAAATTTATAGTTTCCAACTCGGAGGAAAACTTGGACTGCTTACAGATCAGGCTACGGCCGCGTGGCGCGTTGGTACACCCGATCCCTCGATCTCGGAAGTTAAGCAACGCGCGGTCCGGACAGTACTTGGATGGGAGTCCCCCAACCAAGAACGTCCGGATTGCTGTAGCCTCAAGAAGCTTTCCACGAAATCGTCTTCCGGGAGGGACGTAAAACGGGGGTCCCGTGCTCGAGGAGGTGCCTCGACCACGTTTAACAGCCTCATTACCCACACTTTGGGTACCTACTGGCTGCAAAATACACCCGATATTATTATATCTACAGCACCAAAGAAAATCTGACCAATCTGCCCAAAGAGGTAGGAAGTGTGTATTTCCATCACTGAAACCAAATGTGATGAATTTCACAGACTGACCATGTAATAGATAGAAGATGGGCATGGCTTGATTATGTGAAAATAGGGGTTGCCCCACCCACAAGGGGAAGCCTTGGGTGTTAAAGGAACCCCCGCATAACCCATGCATAACCCATGTACATTCTGTAGTTCTGACCACTCAAAGCACAGAGCAACTGTGACCAGCATACAAATGTCCCCCCATCGTCACAGCTCCTTTTATGGTAAACCTAACCTGGTATCACATCTGTGATAAACCAATCAGACATTTGACTCCCACTTGACACAGAAAGACTTCAATATATGGTGTCAGAAATCCAGTAAGCAACCTGGTGCCTAGAGCACAATAGAACACATCATTCCTTCCTGACAACTGAATATTGAAAATGGACGTGGAGATACACATGTAACCAACATCAGATGCAGAATGTATTAGAATTTTTTTCTCATATTCTTAATGGTGTAGATGATTCTATACATTTTTGTTACCTTACTTTGTAAAGTAACAAGGAAACTCCAGATGTAACACATACATATAACACACCTCCAGCCATTGCAGACTCCCTGCCAAAGGTCAACCTGGTGGCCACAGGTCATATCGTAGGGTCATGCTGTTGATTGACCAAGCCAAGGTTAACATATCATTCCCATCTTTTTCATATACTTATTTTGTCCCAAAATCCAAAACATTTTAAGATCTTCTTCTGTTCATTCATAGCTGGATCAGTTCTTCCTGTCTTCCCCTGAAGAAAGCCTTGTCTGTCAATTTTGTCTGATAAGTTGTGATAGATGTAATCACCATTATTCCTCACAACACCAAGTTGTAAAATAGTAAAATCAGCCGAATGCAAATTTTTCTGCTTCATCTATGAAAGTACAATGTACCTCATCAGTCCTTGTTTCGTATTAAGACTCACATATATAATATTGCTTAAGATATTACTTGTGTACTATATAAGTTACAGTGTTCTTCAAGCTGTAAGTCAAGGACATTTTTCTGCAATGTGCTGGTTACAGGTATTTTTGTACAATTTATGAGGATAAATGTATTTCATGGCTCTTCTCATTGGCTGGGTTCTCTTGATGGATGTGTTGTCATCTTGTGTTAGTGTTGTCATCTAGTGTTACAGAAATCATATTCAATACTCTTACAATACATATATATTCTGGCTAAATTCATATGCCACAATCACTAGTTTAAAATACTACTATTACTAGTATGCTGAAAGTTGTTAGTATATTTAACATAATGAACCACATGTCACTACTGGTTTGATAAGGTATGAGCAAAACCTTCAAGTTTAGTACTGAACATTTCCTTCACATTCATCACAGCATCAATGATGCAGCTTATGTCATCTAATGCTAAGAAACACTCGAATGGCCTAATAACCTTCTATAATTCAAATGTGTGCCATAATAGCACTTTTAACTCATAAATATTGCATCCGTAACACGCTTCTAAAAATCCTGATTATGCAAATTTGTATGATCTGCCGGATTCTAAAAATATGTATCAAGTTACATTTATAACATCGAAAGGGACAAGATTTTTGCTTTTTGGGGCACAATGAAAATTTAAGAATTATGACTTAACATAAGTTAAGTGCATTGCTGGCTGTAAATTCTTAGTAACTCCAAGAAACAAGGAATTCTATTGCTATTGCCAGACAGATGTACCCAGAGGAAATGCAAAAAGACAATTTCGCTCCACTCCCCAGAAAGGTGACTGAAAAGTGAAATATGTGCTGTAAGCCATGTACAGTGCAAAATGACTTACTGCACCATAAGTAATATTGTTACACCTCTGGTGGTTAAAGGCAATCTTCTAGGCCTGATTAGAACTACAGGCGCTGACGAAGAGTCAATCACTGCTGGTATAACAAATGCTCATGCTGGCACAAGGTTATTAGCAAAAGCCCTAGAAGAAATGTACAGGAGATATGAAGAAACATCATCAAGGGCCCGAAATTCATTTTTGGGATTAGGTGCACTGGTGCACCCAGCTTAAAAAATTGGGTGCACCAAAAATTTTTGGGTGCACCACTTAAATTTAAGTGATAACCAAATAATAAAATTTAGTTACAAGCTATCAAATTCTTAAACAAGTACCATGACAGACATCTTTATTATCTTTCTAACACTTACAAAATGTGGATGTCAAGAATATGATGTATACTTGTATAATTTTATATCTTTACATACATAAACGTAAGAAAATATTTGGGTGCACCCTGTGCGCCCACAGAAAATAATTGGGTGCACAGTTCCAATTTTGGGAGCACCTGGGTGCACATGCACCCAGAATTTCGAGCCGTCATCCCAGCAGCGAGGGTGAAAAGGAAGAATATAAATCATGAGTTTAGATGTTTAAAGTACGTCTGAAACTGTAATGACCGAAAAATCAAGACTAAAATGATGCTATGACTTATGTGTTTGCTTCTGTTTTATTGTGAAATTATAAATGCTTTCTTTCATGGCATCTTGGCATGCCAGCCCACAGTGCTGAGAGCACAAAGCCAAGTCTCAGAAGTCTACTGCCTCATCACCAGGCCAACAATATAGTTACTGGGGAACTCTGATAAGGAATGGTCAATGTGCAATTCAACTTTACGATGCAAAACCTGTACATTAGTGTGTAAGTCACAAACGCCATTAATATGCACGGACTACTTCTATTCATTCTGCTATGACGTCTACGAGCACATAATCTCCCCTTGAGGAATGGGGTTTTAAGCCTACGCTGACCCAACATCCATCAGTACAGCACAGAAGTAACTCTGCCTCCCTTTCTAGACCCAGTAGTTTTTGCTGATGAAGTAGGCCCTTGAGGCCATACAGTGCATACTGTGGACTTTTTATCAGGATGCTCCTATATCTGACCTGACCACCTGTGCAAAGAGATAGCAGAGATGGCTTCTTCGGAAAGTAAGAAGTACCCCATTGTGTCAGGACAGGTTTGATGCTGTTTACCAAAAGATAATTCATTAAACATCTGTGTATTTAGACAACCTAGACAAATATCCATGGTTACTCGTTATCACATAAGGTTAATGAACATGTGATAAGAACATCAGCTACATATAAAAATATCATCACATGACACATTACTTCTTGTCATTTCCAGTTACAATTGCGTCCATGAATCAGGGAGTTGAATACTTATGAATATTTAATGTATCCTAGACTAACCCACAGCTTTATCTAGAAGTGTACACAAACATCTTACACTGAATGTCAAATCCTGATAATGCAGTTTATGATAGGTATCTCACGAATCTTTTGACTACCAAAATATGTTTAAAAGTTACATGACAAAACTTCAGACCAGAGGACAGCTAATATTCTACCTGTCTGCAACCTTAAGACATTTCCTTCTGCATAAGCATTTAAAAAAATGAAGATTTAAGGCCTGAGCCCAGAAGATGGCTTTCATGTCAGCTGGCCCGACGCAGACCGTATTTGTCAGCGTATAAGGCAGCACTAGCTCAATTCTTTGAACCACATCCTCTGTAAACCTTAAATTTGCTGGGAGTGTGCTTATTTTGGGATGACATACATAAGACGTATTACTATTACTATCATTTTTCATGAGTTCATGACAGTGTTCTTGTCATGTGACTGATACACAATGTGCTGGCTTCAACATTTGTCATAGAACGAAAGGCTTCATCACAGATTGTGTCTTCTGATCAACAGGAGCAATATGTCTTGTAGGGGGGAGACCAGTTCACAGACAAGATCAGATCCGTAAAATGATGTCTGAATGGCCTAACGATAGTGAAGGTTTATTACCAGACCTGCACCATCTGTCTGATAGCTTTAGGACCATTTCCAGGTAGTCTGATGACCTTTTCAAGTCCATATCATTACCAAATCCTGCATGAAAAGACTAGCATAATGGGGGAAACCACAAAGGACTGTGAAGGGGCAGAGAGGTATCAAACTTTTTCTGATGGGGATAACTTTGCACATTATTTTTTTCATACAATTTTTACCAATGTTAAAAGGGCTATATCTAGTTGTAACAGAAATTGTTTCTTTGGGTCAGTTTATAACTAAAATTACAACCAGATGTTGTTTTCACTCCATTTACTGTTATATTTGGGGACGGTATTAACCTTTGCCAAAGTCTGCAAAATTGAAAGCTGTCTGTATTTTTTCTGCATTCCATAAAAAGATGTGTGCGCATATTGGAGGTTATTGTTTCAAGCTCTGGCAAGGTATGGAGATAGATAGTTTAAACAATACAATGCCAATGCTTCCCGCAAAAAGGTACACTGTAGATCAATACTTCATTTCCCAGCCGTCATTTGTGTCTTATTCCCATAACATCAAATTGTAATGAGGAAGACAAAATAATCCTGTTCAAACAATGTGTGCATCCAATGTTAACATGTGGTCATTGATCTGCATTATTTGCTCTTCGACCAGCCTATTCAACAAAGGTAGGCTTCTGCTTGGCAGTCCCTCAATCCAAATACTCTCCGATATAATTAAAATGCCATGAGAAGGCAAATAAGATTTTAGGAACAAGTCATTTTCAAGACATCCTACAAATAGTACTATAACTCAACATACAAGTTGCCAAATATTTTCTTTGGGGAGTTGCAACATTGTGATAAACAAGAATCCACAGTTACATTAGGATAACAGGAATGGCTTTAATAATTTCTTATATTACCCCGTAACTTATGAAGTAGGACAGCATATGTCTCTTTTCTTCCGATGGATTATAAAACCATTCTTATTTCCCTCCTTTGAGACACCTATACTTTGTTTACTGCCACAACAATCATTCTGGGGGAAATGGCCGACTCCATTCCTGTTTGATTTATAACTACCTGTATTGAAACAATACATCACGTGGCCCAAGAATACAAGAGTAATAGAAAATTTATAAGGTTCTTCAATCTCAGCTCTTGTGTATGTAAATACATGCAAATGCACACACTTGTTTGGGGACAGGGCTCTGTTTGTGTGAAAAACTTGAGTTGCACATGAAAAACTTGCACATGAAAAAAATTCTGTGTGATAATATGCAAATTAGCACACAAACTTTTTTGTAGTTATAAGCTTAAAAGCTAAAATAGGATAGCACGAAAAAGGAATGTTGTTCCTGGATTTCAAAGACATGTGGTTAAATTTTGTTTTTGGAAAAAAAAAAGATCTACCACTGGGTGAGGGTTGTGCCACCTTAATAAAGGTGTCCAATCTCAAAGTGCAGACTTGTTTTTCAAGTAACTAATACTGAATTTTGAACATCATAATTAGGCAAATGAACTATATCACACATGCCTACCTAGTTCAAAGTCTAACTTAAACCTTGTGATAAATATGCAACCAAATCTGGTGCAAGTATCTGGTGCAAAAAAAGACTGAGTCAACACTTGAGTTGGGTCTAGATCTAGTAGATGTGGAGATTGGGACTGTATTAAACTAGTGAACAACCTCCTCATTTCAAAACCCATGCAAGATATGAAACATAAGACCTCAAGCCTATACCAACCACAGCAGCAAGTCAAGATATGGATAGAGTAGACCACAGTTACAACCTCCTCAGCAACGTGAGTCAAGGTTGGATATTTAACACCAGGACTGGTGACCTCATCGCTTTGCCTTGTCCTGGCCGTCTTTGTTGTACCTCACACTGGTTCGGAGGTTTAACGGCAGAATACCGAACCCATGGGAGGCTGACAGGACAGGCCAATGGCTGGACATGACGCTAAGTCTGCCCACCATGGTGCAGTTCCAGTCCTAGCACCACCTGCTTGAGTGGCATACATGCCAGGCATTGGTAAAAGATCACGTGCTAGAGACAGAGGGTAATGATGGCCTAGTATTCAAAATAAAGTTGCAGTCTTCTATTTTTTTTCTAAGATTTTGTTCAAAGATTTATCAATATGGGTTGTCCTCTGAATTTTACACCAGGTTTTCAATAGTCCGGGCAACACTTTTGATTCTAAAGTTTAAAAACTTTCTGATTTCTGAAATGGTTCCCTAGAACAGACAATGACCAGTATAACAAATGTTGCCTCCTAAATGACCTGATAGCAGACACATATCAAAATGACTTCATTGAAGAGACAGTATTCTACATTCAGCTTTCTTTCCATAGAAGACTTTGCTAGGGACTAATTTCTTGGGAGTTTAAAATCATCAATGTCAAGGGATAGGTGAGGTGAGGTGAATGTTCATACAGTAAAACATAGTTTCGAAATGTTGTATTCCAAACTGGACAAGATGGAAAATGCACCAGGATGTCTAACACCATTTTGTGCTAATTGTACACAGAAGGCTGCATTTAATCATGCCAAAGTACAGATTGTAACTTGGTAACTATTTTTGTGGCATTGATGCTTTTATGTGAGTAAAAGACTACAGTTGGTTAGAGCTTGAAATTAATGCACAATGACTATCTCATATGAGTATAACCACAATGCTCTTTCAAACGTTCTTATCTTGTGAGATATACACCTGGTGGGCACATTCTGTTGCCAATATTTACCTAGTATTAACTGACCGAACACTATGGCTGTGGGCTACTGTGTTTACTGACCCCTATGAGTTCCTATTGTTATTATAGGACTATGTAAACTGCTTAGTGCATACCCTCTCCCAACCAGTCACTCTGGAGCCTGTACACATGTCCCTACATAATGTTCCCTTTTTACCCACTAATCAATACTTGTACCTGGTGTAAAATAAGTCATTACATCTGCAGAGGTACAAATTAGTGGGTAGTTGGGGCAGAGTGAGGAGGCTTCGGTCTGTGTTTTAGTAGCTCAAACTAAACCTAGATCAGGCACTGGACACTGCCGGGACCCCACTTCCTTATAAGGGAAATGCAGGGTATTGTTATAAGGTCTAGTCTGTGTCTGGGCTTCCTTCTTGTTTGTCTCATGATTACTCATTCTGCAGTTTTCCCCTCACCTACAGACTTCCGTTTGACTTGTTTCCAGTTTTATCTCTATACAGAATACATGTCAAATACAATATTCAAGAAGTCCGATATTATAATTTTTGACTGGTAACAAGGTGTAACCATGATGAGCTACACTGGACACCTCAGTCTTGTGGTGTAAGCACTAGTGACCCTGTTTGGCTACTCTGTGTCCAGACAAAAGGTGAAATGTAACAAGTGAACCATTGTTCCCCAAGGTAAACTGCTGACTGCTCAGTCCCTAACCCTGACAGGGGAGTCAAACTTGAGCTGCACAGACAAAAACAACAGCTGAATTTGACCTTGCAGGATGGACTGGTTACCATGGCTCATTACAAAAGGCTGTCGTTCTAGCTGCCAACATAACTCACAAACCCTCAGATGTTAGACTTCTAACAAGGAAGAACAAACAATATACACCTGAGTCAAATAAACGAGATCTGTGCTTGTTTAATGCAACTTATTTGGCTAATCAATCCTGTTAATAATTAAAACTTCAGCAACCTTTACTGATTGTCCTTCCTGTCTTTTACAGCTTCATAACTCCATTAATTTTGTACAGAATTAAGTCTATTTGCAGCATTTGTAATTCCAGTTACACTCTAATACACACAGCCACTCCCAACGATATACAGGGGACAAAAAGATTTCCTCTATACCATATAGCGCTGAGAAAGAAAATGGGCGTTCCTGACTGTAGTGAAACCACCAGCCCTGGTGTACTTGGTAATGCCGGACACAAAACACATAGCACCATCCAAATGTAGAAATAAACCATGAACATCACGAGGGCCGGTATTGATTTACTTTACTGAAGTAGACATGCATCACTCACCTTTTGCAAGCTGGAAGGATTCAACTGTGTCTTATCTATGATCTTGATTGCAACCTGCAAAGACAAATACAGGAGGTAGAGGTCAGTCTGGGAAATTCTCTCCTCACACCTTTGTACACTCAAACAAGAAGTTCAACATAACTAAGGAGTTAAACATCAACTGGCCTTTTTTTCTTGAACAAATGTCTTTCTGTACAGGAGCCTTGTTGTAAAGTTGTAAATATGAACTGCTTTACCTTTTGTGGAAAATGATTGTACCTCAATCTATAGTCAGGTTTCTTTTTTTTTTCAGGAATGGAGAAGCAGTACGGGGTCGATATGAGCAACACAGTTCATTGCTGTTCAGTACCAAAGGTCAGTAATGCCCAGTCTTGCAGATTAATTCAGCTCAGTCTCTATTCAATCACTTTTCTCTGCACCATATATACAAAACTGTGGCATGGAATTGCCAATGTCCACAGCCGAGTTATGGCATTTTGTTCCTAACAGCAATGACATCTTGTCTCTTGTTTAGTACCCACATAATGAGCCATGTGCCATAAACCTTTATCTATAAGCCATTTGAAATGATACCATGGTATTACATCATCAATGACACAAAGTTAGCAACAATTTTCACCCCTGCACATTTCTCCATCATGAGTCAGTGTGTGAGTGTAGGGGATGACCCACAGTATAATTAGCACCCAAACCACATTCAGTCAATCTCATTACTGCATTTGTTACATCTGATTGCCTTGAAGCTCATGCCCTCATCATCTCAACTTTGCTCTCCAAATATGTGCCTCTGGGGTCATGTTTCTGTCCTCTGGTCACTGACAAAATTTGGCCATGGCTACAAATGTCCAGTCCTGAGTGAGATTGTGGTTTAGTTGAAGGTGAATGAGTGGTGAGTCTTGTGTGACCCACTGCCAAGTACTTCACACATCACTTCACTACATCATTTCCCACTTCACCACTTCTCACAAAACCTTTCAAATGTATATCACCACAATGAGCACGAAGTCACTTCTGCTGTAAACTCCTCACGTATACTATATATGGTGATGCTATCACAACATTTTGTGGGGGAGGGAGATTTTTATATTTTTTATCTGGATGACTGAGGCCCTGGGGCAAAATCAACCCCAGTCCAAGCCGGCACGTTGTGAGACCTGAACTTCCGTTAGACACATCGCGGGAACGACACTCACCTCTTTCCCTGTGGGGACATGTCTGGCTAGCTTCACTTTGGCGAAGTTGCCCTTGCCTATGGTCTTGAGCAGCCTGTACTTGCCGATGTGAGGATGCTCTTCGTTCCGGCTTCTGTGGAGCTGCCTGGAGCTCTCCGGCGGGTCAGTCTCGCCCTGTAGGCAGCAAATAAACATGGCTGCTTCCTGCCACTCTGCCTCACACACATCATCCACTCACCAACCATGATACTGACGACAAGCTTAAAGCGTCATAATAAAGGATCAGAATGGAATGCGGCGAAACAAAGTTAGTAATAAGGTGGACTTACGTTTTCCTGTTCGTTTACAGTCGGCAGTGGTGCTCTTCCTCCAGACATCTTGGATTCAGCACAATTTCTATCGACTTCGTTTCACTCTGACAAAAATAGCAAAACAACGGGTGGAGGGGCGCTGGAAAGTTGGCCAATCACTACAGAATCCCCCACCCAAGATGCATATCTTCCCGCAGCTGAGTTTGTGCACTTTCGAGGAATTCCACGGCGAACTTTCCGAACCAATTGGCACGATAATCAAACGAGGCCGGTTGACAGCGTTTGCCTAGCACAACGGGCCACCACGGCGGGCGGACTTCCCTGGCCTCCTGTGCGGTTAACTGCACGGTATATTCAATCTAGATCTTTCGGATCCACCGCACATCCACGGCGCTAAAAGTCCTCATATGAGCGAAACAGATAGATCCTCTCCACTCTGCTTGTGCCTGATTTCCAACTGGAACCTCAGTTTCAGAGGATTTGTACATTAAACGAGACTTATCGAGACAACCCCAGCCCAAGATGGCCTCCTTGTTCTTGTTCATGCCAAGGGCGAACGTGACGTGTGCAAACCGCACCGGTGCCCCATACTCTCCTCCGGAGAACGTTGTGTCGACTTCTGGTCAATAAATAAAATATCACAGTGAATAGGGAAGATTACTCGCTGAAAATACCAAAAAAAGCAAAAAATTCATAGATATATGGGGCTATTTGACAGTATTAATGTATCCAAATTTGCCATATTGCGTTTGGCTGCGTTCTGCACTCCTTTCCAATGACGCGTTCTGATTGGGTGTTTGGGTGAGGTGACGTCATGGGCATCAACCGAACCTTTGAAGGGTCTGTATGTAGATAAGGACAACAATTTATAACTCTTAGCAAGTAACTGTAATCTGGACTTTGTCTCAAAGTTGCCCTGGAATCAACCACTACTGCGATAGCATTTTAATTCAATACTGTTGTGGACATGGAATATCACTCTTTGCGTACCTAACCATTGATAGCTGCAAGTAAAACACCAGATGAATTATTATAATTATAATGATATTCCAAGGAGGTTATATATCCAAGGAGACAAAAGCTCCTTGATATATCATAACCTCCTTGGATATTCTAAGAAAATCCCAAGTTTTGGCATGCTTCATCATGCAACTGTAACAGTGGGGGTAGCACCAAACAACCAACGCCAATTGGCTGCCTGATCAGACTTTTGTAGTATACTGGATATTAAATGCTGCTGGGTTTGTGATCTGGCAGCCCAGATTCAGCTTGAGCTGTTTTTTTTGTTGACATGTTTTTTATTAGATGTGTTCGTTATGTTTTCTTCTCATAGCTGGAAGACATGTAACTGTAAGAGAACAGCACAAAATAGACAACCTGATAAAAACATGTTTAAAAAAAACAAGTCAAGGAGTATCCATCTAGTAATAATGGCAAGGACTGAAGAGATATTATGATAATTTCTACACTCCCTGATTTGTGACTTACAAAAGATACTATTGACAGTATTGTGAGGATATGGCTCACTCATGTTCAAATTGATCTTTAGCAGTCTTAATTCCCAGGTAACTAATGCAAGTCATGTGTAAGATGACAACATCAAGTGTGTGCTAACACTGATAGGTTAAGCACCTAAAAGCCCTTGTGATCAGAATGACCTTTGAGATCTGAAAAGTCAACAGCAAAATTCTGCATATTAATGTACAGATAAATGTTACCAAGTAAAAATACAAACATGTTCTGAGGAATAGGGTTGTCACAAAATGTGATGCAGTTTGTGTTACAGTTATTACTCCATCTCCCAGCTTGTTTATATATTCATTCACATAGGCCTACTGCCCACTCATCCTTGGCAACAGACTACAGTACTTCATAATCTCCAAGCAGATCCTACGGTGCCATAAGATAGTAGCAAAGCTGGCCAAGGAGTGTAGCCGGCTAAGGGAGTCGGGAAGTTTGATACTATACATTACGCACCGTGGATCTGGTTGGAGATTAAGTACTTCATACAATATCCCTTTCAAACCTAGTGTTCCCTGGAAACCCCCATGTACACCCCTTATGCCTGGGCACCAATGTTGGATGGAGTGGGGTGATGGATACATTCAACACTTTCTTCATCCCAGCCATCATGTCAGCAGTCATCTCATCACTAAACCTTTACCTTATTAGACAACCCCAAAGGGCTGATAACACAATTGTTAGACAATTGCAATAAGAAGTGAATGTTTTTGGCTTGATGCCTTGGCAATGCAGCCAGGTGTGTTTTGTCAGCTGATGGATATATGGCCCATTACTAAACAATGGCAAAACAATATAGGATTAACATAGGAATACTCGTTATGTGTACTCAGGTAAAAAAAAAAAGCTTTCAATGGTGATGTCCAGATGTATGAAAATGTTCATATGCTAATTGTAATTCCATTAGTATGTGTAGTTTTACATCCCAGTTAGATTAGAGAAGCCAATCAAGTTAATCAATGACAGTATACATAGAATTCCATCTCAGCATCCAAATGTTTCCTTTTATATTCATCATACCAAGTGTGAAGGAATATCAAAAACTTTGGGTGTTTTCTATTGTTTATACTGTCTTACAGGACTACCATCAGGTCCCATCCCTCTGTCTCGTGATCAAAATTTGCAACCATTGGACAAGCATTTCACCCCGTTTGTCCAAAAATCTGAATTTCAGTACATAAGAAAAAAAAAAAAATGGGCTCCCAAACAATGAGTGGGGTTGGAAAAATTGTTAAGTTGGAGACAGCCCAGCTGTCTTACCAAAGTCTTCACATTTTCATGTCACAAAATATAGGCCAGTGGTTCTGCTTGCCTATCATGTTGAGTTATGGGTGAACAGTTCTGTAGGTCAGCATTAGGGCAGACCCTCATTGGGTAGCCACACCATGTCACATAATGATTACAGTGCAGGTGGTAATCTGTTCCCATGAGGAATCGGCTCTATCTGTCTTAAAATTTACCAGTAACTAAGCTATTATAGTCTTGGGCTAGCTTTTACACTCCTGGACAAAGAAGGACATTACAAATGTTTTTCAGTTACAGTTCAGCATGTTGTCAAATTTTTCACCAAAATGTACGATACAAATCATCTGAACAATAACAATAAATCTTAAAAACTCTGTGATCTGTCCATATTCAGCCATGTCAGCATCTTAACCATGTCCCTCCTCTCTAACATCAGGTCCAATTCTGGCCAGGAATGACTGTAACCAAGCATCAATTAAGTTAAATCAAATGTAACAGAAAATGTAATACTTAGTACTTATACAATCATGACCTTGTGCAAAGGTTTGTCCACTCTAGCATCATTTGAAATGTACCATGAGCATTGTGTGGCTGTTACAGATCAACTTACAGATAGCTCAGCAAACATTGGCACCTTTTAATTCTTGAATACAGAAGATGTTATTAGTCCAAGATTAATGCATACTGATGGTGATGACAGGTGAAGTTGTGAACAATTTAATTCAACTTAAGGTCACCTACCTCTATAGGCTATAGCAGAAGTAGATAGACCATATCAAATGATCATGTTTTAACCAATACATGAAATGTTAACTTTATATTCAATAACAACTTAAGACATAACAGCAAGTCTGAAACTTAATTAGACCTCCCAAGTTCCAAATTTGTCTCGAAATACAGGGTGACTGTCTTAACTATCCATCTTAAAAGATTGTTCATTCACAAAAGTGCACAACAGCAAGTCTATGGATAAAGATGAAACCGTAAGACATCTTCCTTCACAACCAGATTTAATGCCATCATTATATCATATACATTTATACTGTTTACTACTACTTCATTTCAGTAAAATGATAAAACAACAAACACCATCCAATATGTTTTGATGTAAGACTGTTTTTCTTTGTGTACTCAAGCCTTAGCTTGGTATACTGAATTTCCACAGGTTATCCATGTAGGGTTTGTGCAACATGTTGGACAATGTGCCGGTATTGTTATGAGATTATTTTCCTAAGAAATGGGTGAAAAGGAGTGTTCCACCAAAGACAGATGTTTTTGAAATTAAACCTAAACTGCTGGTCCCAATGGTAAACAGTGGATGGCTGACAACAGCTAATCAAAAGAGCCCCCTATCTCTTTCAGAGAGCACTGCATGCACTAAAAAATGAACTAAGGCTCACTGGAGGGAGAAAACATTGCAGCAATATACTTTGCCCATGTAAATGTACCAAAACACATGTTTACAATGAATGATTCCAAGTCATTCAAAAGTTTGGATCAAGCATTCTTGTTGACAAAGTTTATCAATTTATCACACATCTTGTCACAATATGCATCACATCACATACACTATTTTATACAAACATACATCTAGTGTTATCTAGCAACATGTCCCTGAAAATCATTTTCTTGTAACTTCTACATTCCTACAAGATTGGTCCTGCTACATAGAACATATACAAAAGTAGAGAGCTGCTAATGGTATGCTTATATCTACATGTATAGCACAGTCTACTGTCAAGCTATGGTTATGACTTGACTGGACTTGACTTAATTCAGATCCACAATTAGCTTGACAAGCTGAGGCTAATACATATATCAACAGATTGTCCCATAAATTATCAATCAGCCAAACTCAATACATTTTGTATTTGCCTTTTTTGAAGTTATAAGACAAACAACCTTAGATCATTAATAAATCTATACAATAGATTTGACATAATTAAATCAATCAAACTGTGTAATAATGTCAGCACCACCACAAATACATGTAACCCTGGTCACTTAAGATTTGGCAACTTATCTATATCTTGGATACAGGGCTGTATACCTTCCTACTCATGTGCCATAATATAAAGAAAAGCATCCTTCTTTCAAAGGACATATAACACAAAATGTTAACTGGTAACTAGTTGCAAAGTAAAGCTTTGCACATGGTGCCCTTGACACATGCCAGAAAAGGACTTCCCAAATTTAAAGTGACCGGTGTTGATTAAAATACATTCACTGTGACAACTTAACACTACAGTCTCTTTTTTATAAGTTTCTCTAACTTCCTGATCCTGCTGGAGTCCTGTTCTGGAGAGGGTGTCATGTTGGACGCCTGTGCTTCACCTGACGGCGGGGCCGGCAGTCTGGTGCGAAACAGTTCCAACATCGTGCTCTGCTCGCTTCTCTTAAGACCCTTCATATCCAAGACTTTCTGGAAGTTTCCAGTGTCAGAGTCGGCCAGGAGTTTGATGTAATTGTCCACGAACCCTGCAGGTGGGTCGTGAGGGGACATCACCACCTTCAGGATCATCTCAGCCTTGGTCATGCCCTTCACCACGATCTTTGTGTAGCTTGTTGGAGGTTTGCGGTTGACCTGAGATCCGATGGAAGGGAGGTCGAGCAGCACGGTCTTGAGGGAGTGGGTATCCAGTAAGAGCTGCTCTGCCCCAACTGTGCTGATGGGCTTACACTTGTACAAGTAGGTGACGAACTTGGGGACAAAGGAGTTTGCAAACTTGGTGCAGAATTGGGTGAAGTACTTACGGGTGGAGGCCAGGTTGTCTCGGATGAGTGGCACAGCTGTTTTAATGTGCATGGTGATGGCAGTGACGTAGTTACTGGAGTCACCCACTGTTTCCACAGCCTGTAATGCAAAGTGGTTGGAACTGTACATCCTGGTAAAATCATAGTAATCTTCAACAACATTCTATGCTTGATGCCACCTTAGATCAATTTCAGAGACATTTAGTCTATTCTCCTTCTGAGGGAACACATACTGTTTCATCTGTGATTCCTGTCAGGAGTGTTTCTTTTGCTTGTAACCAACTAAAACCTCAAATGAACAAAAGTGTTTGTAGTTTGAAGACACCAATATTGGGACCTTGCTACAAAATCTCACCATTACCTGTAGTTAACCGTTTGGAGTAATTTCAATGAAGGACATGAAATCACCTGACATAAGGAAGTGTTTAACTATGCAGGTCATGCTAGTGAAAAGTCAGAGACATTTACTAATAAAAGCAAATGTCAGTAAGACTGTACCTACCAGTTGACATGAACCTTGGTGGCAAGGAACAATCAAAAGATCACTTTGAAATACTGACATTACTGACATGGAGTCAGTCCTACCTGCCAGTTGACCCTTGCCATGGTAGCGAGGGATGGTTCACAGGCCCCCTCCAGGTCCTGTACCAGCAGCTGGATACAGTTGGAGATGACGGTGTGGAACAGGTCCATCTCTTGAGACAGGTCAATCTGCTCACTCAGGGATGGTTCAACCTGGGACGCGGAGGAGAGGAAACAACTGGCTTGACTCACAATCAGGGATGTGTAAACATATATATTATGATGACAGGCAGTGGTAGTGCCCTGGCTTGTCCATATCTTGTTATGCCAAAAGTTTTTACAATGACAATGTTTTTCCGCCCTTCATATCAGTACAAGAAAAACATAAAATAACAGCATAATAGTCACTTTAATGAAGGTCAGACATGGTCAAAATTAAAAGTCACTGTTTGTTCCTTCAATTAGTTATTCATTCATTCATTCATTCAATCATTCAAATTCCTTCGTTTATTCATGTGCCTAAGCCTTTATTTATTCAGTCACTCATTCTTTATTTGAATCACCATTGAGATTGCAACTTCTGTCTTACCTTTTCCTTGAGCTTGTCCTCAAGCTGCTGAGATGTGTCAAGACAATACTCAGCCGTGCACAAGATGCTGCAGACAAGACGCTGCTCCTCAGGGCTGAACTTACTCAGCTCCTGGTTCCCCTCCTTCAGCAGGCTGGAGATGGTCAGCCCTCCCCCACTGGTGGTTACCTGCACCAACACACAACATGTCACAGGTCCACAGGAGTAAGGGTGTCTGAAGGAAGGTCACTGGGAAGTATGGGATAATTTACCAACTATGGCAGAAATGCAGCTAACATTACCATAGCCATAGTGTGTCACTATAACTGTACACCATATTCCAATATTCCACACCCATGATGTAATGTTACAGTACCTTGCAGACATGCACATACAGCAAGAATAACAACTACATCTCTGGCTTGTTGACATTAAACTTTTATCCATCAGGTGACTTGATATTGCAGCATCAGAAATCCTTTCAAGTATGCACAGTTTTGATTTGCAGATGTTTAAAAGATGCTTTGCATTTGTATAAGTTCACATACTGACAATCATGTAAATCACCTGAGTGATAAATGATTAATAATGACAATCCTGCTAATTACAAAGCCAAACCTACTTAAGCATGCAATCCATAGCCTCAGGAATGTCACCATGGGAAAAGTATAGGTTCTTTAAGGCTTATAGCTAGGCATACTTCTGGTGTTGTACAGTACTTAATGCCACCTACTCGCATGATCATGAACAACACAACCGTAATATCTAGACCCATTATCTTAACTACTGTTCTACCAGTGTGACTAACACTTTGAGACAGCATCCTGTAGAATTGCATGTCCTTTGGCATTGACTCATGTGCCGTGGATCCTTTGCTCACCTTCAACACAAAAAGAAATGGCTATCGTTGCCATGCAACATGCAGACAACAGCAAAATGGCAAAACACAATATAAACATAAAAGTTCAACAGTGACTAAGGTTTAAACTTTTAACAACAAGATGACTAAATTATTCCAAAACAAAGTTTTGACCTGTAGGCAAAACGCTTTGGTCATACATCTTTTTTTTGGACAGTTTTTTGCATTTTGAGTCAAAGTTAAACCATTATCATGTTGGAGGAATAATAAGAATCACAATATATTGACTATCAAACATGGAGCATCTCACATTCATGCATGCAAAACATCATGTGTACACAAAGCAAGTTTAAAGAAAAAATTAAGTTTCCTTATATATTCTTAATATACTCTTAGTGTGATGCAACAAAATAATATAAAGATTGTGCAGTCCAAAAATTTCTTGTCAGGTTGGGATATGAGATCCAAGCATACTTACTGGGTATTTTACAGAACATGAAAGTTCCAAACTCCCTTACTCACTTTATATTCAGGTTGATACCAGTTGGGAATCAGCAGTTCTTATTATTGGGCCTGTTTTTTTAATCATGCTAAATTGTTTCATTTGAAGATATACAAACTTGAACAGCTTGTGAAATTTATATGAAATCAGTATACAAGTATTAACAAACCTTGTGCTCCTATAGTCTCAACACCATCTTTTTCAGCTCATGAAACTCCCTAGTTAACTATTGGTTGACTACAATGGAAGAAGCAAGCTGAGCAAATCTACTACCCAGGCTAGCACTTCAGGCCTTACCTTTGGCAAATTGCCAATCAGCAACCTGCTGGCATAGTCTCTCAGGTACTTGCGGAACACCCCTGCGAGGTCCACCATGGGTGCCCCCGCACTCAGCTGTGAGCACTGCACCATGCACTTCTTGTAGAACACAAACAGGTCTGCACAACTTGGCAGGACTGCACCTCCATCCTCACCTTCTACGTGGGGAACACCGTGTTCCTTGAAGTCCTGAACAAACCGCTCGATCAATTCTGCTAGGTTTTTGTCCTGAGACAGGATATAGACGTGCAGGTGTGGCTCAAAACATTGGGAGATGATGCCAATGAATGGAGACTGCTTTGGCTTGGCTGGTGCAGCTTGTGAATTTTCATCTTCCACTTCAAATGGGTTTGTTGACTCCAGTTGCTGTGGCTCCACAAACGGGTTGGTTAAATTCTGGCCTTGCCCCTCCTCCTCAAACGTGATGCCAGTGAATCTCTTCACCAGCAGCTGTTCGAAGTTGGTGGTTCTCTGGATGGCAAAAAGGAGCAGTTTTACCTCAATCTCCGCCTTCCTGTTGGTCATGATGCGAGACAGCTCCTTTCTGGTGATGTGGCAGAACTCCACAGTAATCCTCTCGCTCACTGCCCACTCAGCAGGGAACATGTTCCCAAACTTCTCCTCGAACTCAACCAGCGCTCGTTTGAGCCAGGCATAGCGACGGTCGATCTTGTCAAGCCAGGCGACGTCTTGCCCCTCGTGGAACAGCGCTGCATACTCCTGCAGCTGCAGCTTCACAAACCACTTCATCAGGTCACGCTTGACCTTGGGGTCAAGGACATTCACTACCAGACATGCCTCAGCCAGCTGCGCTGTGTTGCTGGGTCCCAGACCTTTTCCACCATGGGCCGAGAATGCCTCCTCAAAATCTGCCAATATCTGTTGACCAACTTCTGTCTGGATCTGTTTCACCTAGAAGTGAAAGAGAAATTAGTCTTGAATCTTTTCAAGAAAGGACCTGTAATTAAAAAACACTGATGGACTTATCATTACAGTTTTGTCCGTATATGGTCTGCAAATAAAACCTACCAAATATGTGACATGTTTGAGCAAGATTGATCAAATTTCCAGGCAGCTCTCTTTTAATCTGTAAACTTGTTAGGCATGTTAGTTCTATGGAGCAATTCATGCGGGCAAAGATCTGCACTCGGGCGATTTTTCTGGTTTTATTGTTTATTTGACATCTACACCAACAAACCTGATCTGCGAGCTGGCTGATCTGTGGGATGCTCATGTACTTGTGGAAGTGTTCCATGACGTTTACCACTCCCTGCAGCAGGTTGGCAACCTCTCCATACTGCCGGCGGCGAATGAGGGAGTGCAGAGAGTCGACGCCCCCTACCAGCATGTGCAGGTGGTTCAGGGTGGTGATGGAGGAGGTAAGATGGCGCTTAGCGTGGTCCAGCTGTTTGATATCACGGGTGATCTCCTTCACCATCTCCTCTGACTTCTCAGCCTGGGGCAATACCAGAAAAATCAGGTGCTATGGCCTATACAAACACAACTGCAAAGACTTATTGAGAAGCAGGATTGTTAATCACTATACTATTGCATATTCTCTAAATATTTGTAGTGGTGTTATATATGTGGTTTAGGCAGTGCCTTCTCTACCGTAAAATAAAGTCTTTAAACAAATTTGCAGGACTAAGCAGCTACTAGTATGAAGTTAAGGTGCTGACCTTGTCCTTGATGTCCTTGATCCTCTCAAACAGCTGTTGTATGGCCTTCTGTGCCTCCTCCAGGGCCGCCTGCCCATCCTGACTCACGTTCGTCTGACCTCGCACAACCCCGCGGATGTCATCATCAAGACGACGGATCTTCAAGCGGATTCTGTTCACAACCTACAGAAATTGATTGGGGTTTGCAAAAAGCATTAGTCCTTCCACAGCAATTCTCCCTTGTTCACCATGTATGCAAAGAATAGCCAATAGCAACACTAAAATTCAGGGACGGTTCCAAGGAACGGATGACATATCTAGCCTTGGACACTCATCGAACCATATATTAAACGATATGCTCTTTTCATCACAATTTTTTCAGGTACTGATTTTACCATAATCTTGTTCTATTAACTAAGAACGTCATTTTGGATATTAGCTCTGTAGCTCAACAACTTACGTTGAATTGAACTGAATCCGTGACAGTTAAGGGTATATATTTTTCATAGTCATCAGCTTTTTCAGCACACCCCCAACTTCTCATATCTATAATTTAAACGTTACTCTACTCTAAAGTAAAAGTATGAGGCCGCCGGCCGCACCTCGTCGATATTGGCGAGAGATTGTTCCGTGGGAAACAGCGTGTTGATGTACTCCACCGGGTTGAAGTCAGGGCGATCCAGAGGGTCGTTGCTCGGCAGGACTTGATCTATGGCCTGTTGGACCTCTGGCGGAAAGACCAGGAGCGTCGCGAGTTGGTCATCAGCCACATCATCGTCTGTTGACCGCCGAAAAGAGGCACAAGACATCGTCACGGAAAAACTTGATAGTTCAGCCGCAATCTGTCCAATCAGGCAAAATAAGGTGTTGTACAAATCAGGACAAGATGGCCAAGGAAGTGCAGTTCATTAGACGAAATATTCATAGGAGAGGAAGGAGATTCATCGAGTTAAAGTTGACCGATTTTCCCAGGATTTCCTATGGGTTTCGCCATTGCAAGCAAGCCAAAATACGCACCATATGGGGGTTTCGAGGTGTCCGTTATATAGGGCGAGGCTCGACTGTTTCCGGGTCACACTGGCAGTAATACGGCAGTGGGCGATAGCATGATTTTAGCAACCTCAACCAGCGGTTTTCTGTTAGCCTGGTATCCAGCCGTAATATAGTTATATTACGGCTGGATACCAGGCTAGTTTCCTGTTGATATAGCCGTACGGTTACCCTCAAGTATGCTGTATACGTTCAGTCCATGAACAAAGAGAGCAAGGAGCGGTAACAACAGTT